>NC_048219.1:7367636-7457558 GCF_002007445.2 Ailuropoda melanoleuca | reverse complement strand
GGAGGAGCCTGATGTGGGGCTCGATCCCAGGACTCTGGGATCACGCCCTGAGCTGAAGGCAGACGCTTAATGCCTGAGCCACCCAGGCGCCCCAGATTTTTGCTTTTTTATTTTAACTTTTTTATTATTAAAAAAAAAATTTTTTTTAAAGATTTTATTTATTTATTCGACAGAGATAGAGACAGCCAGCGCGAGAGGGAACACAAGCGGGGGAGCAGAAAAGGAAGAAGCAGGCTCATAGCGGAAGAGCCTGATGTGGGGCTCGATCCCATAACACCGGGATCACGCCCTGAGCCTAAGGCAGACGCTTAACCGCTGTGCCACCCAGGCGCCCCTTATTATAAAAAATTTAAATTACATTTTAAAAAGAAAGAGTAGCGCAGTGAACACCCATATACTCATCATCTGTATGCAGTGGTTTACTTCATTTAACTATATGTTTTTGGCTGAATTGTTGTAAGTTACAGATATCATAATACTTCACCCCAAATGCTTCATCATGTATCCCCCCAAGAAAAAAAAGAACATTTTCTTGCATTTTTCACTTGTCACACCTAACAAAATTAACACTAATTCCTTACTATCATCTGATACCCAATCCAGTAGAGGTCTAAAAAGTACAGATGCCAGAGACTGATCAGAGGGTCTGAGGGCAGAAAGTAGACCTATATTTTTAAAAAGCTTTAAGGGTTGGGGGTGCCTGGGTGGTTCAGTCAGTTGGGCATCCGACTCTTGATTTCTGCTTGAGTCATGATCTCAGGGCCGTAGGATCAGGCCGAGTTGGGCTTCACGCTTAGTAGGGAGTCTCCTTATCCCTCTTCCTCTGCTCCTCTCCCTGCTCATGGGCACAGGCCCACGCGCACGTGCACTCTTTTTCTCTCTCATATAAATAAATAAAATCTTAAAAAACAAAACCCAAAAAAGCTTTACAGGGTTGGAGCATAGCCAGAACTAGAACCACTACTTTGTTTTTTTAAAGATTTTATTTTAATTCCAGTTAATATTCAGTGTAATATTAGTTTCAGGTACAACGTAGCGATTGAACATTCCACACATCACTCTGTACTCACCACAAGTGCACTCCTTAGTCCCCATCACCTGTTTAACCCAACCCCCTGTCCCCCTCCTTGAAAACCACTCCTTTAAATTTAAAGTGCTTTTAGGAATGAGATGATGTCTCATACCTGCTTTAGCCTCTTCAGCATTCAGTATAAGGAACATCATAGGAACTGGGTGCTTTTCAGTCTCCTGTATCCTCACAGTGTCCTCATAATGCCAGGCTTATATTTGTTCTTAACTTTGTGATTAAAACCCTACATGTTTCTCAGCTGTGTGTTTACTTTTTTTGTTTGTTTGTTTTTGTTTTTTTTAAAGATTTTATTTATTTATTTGACAGAGATAGAGACAGCCATCGAGAGAGGGAACACAAGCAGGGGGAGTGGGAGAGGAAGAAGCAGGCTCATAGCGGAGGAGCCTGATGTGGGGCTTGATCCCAGAACGCTGGGATCACGCCCTGAGCCGAAGGCAGACGCTTAACGACTGCGCCACCCAGGCGCCCCCTGTGTTTACCTTTTGGTGCTTGAATTTTGAGGACTAGTATTTCTGCACATTTTATGATATTTATTGATTTGTTAAAAATGCTTCTGGCTGGCAGTCTTTTTTGCCATAATACCTTAGAGCGTTTGGTTGTAAAAAGGCACAGTGCAGGCGAAGAGTTATTAAATGTTCCTCTTAAAAACCTAACTTTCCTCTTATTTTAGTTATCCATATTGGTGCACCCCGACAAAAACCAAGATGATGCTGACAGAGCACAAAAGGCTTTTGAAGGTATTTGTAAATTTACCTGCTTCCGAGTCGTATTTTATCAATGCTAGGGACTAACTGTTCTTGTTCTGGATCAAGAAAGGAATGTTACAGTTTTGTCTTCTGGTGATGAAGAAGCTCTGGTTTTCAGTAGAACAGTTGACGTTCCAAAGCAAAATGTTGCTGTGTAAGAAATAGATCTTAACTTTACTTTGTTAAAACTTTTATGTGCCAAGAAAGACTGTTACTGCGTAGGATCATTTTTCTTTTTTGAACATAAAAAAATAATTATCACTGAATTAAATCTAGATGTGGTGTATTTAGTCTTGAGGGTATATTTAATTTTTTCCAAGGCTCTCAAGGAAAGTCATTGCTATAGTTGTATGTTTTTAAATTAGTTTAACGACAAATAATTTAACAAAGTAGGGAATGCTTTTAGATGGCACAAGTCCATTTACACTGCCTGAGTATAGTTCAGACTTTCAGAGGGTGTTTGCAGAAACAGTTAATTTCAATGTTTTGCATTAGCTGTGGACAAAGCTTACAAGTTGCTACTGGATCAGGAACAAAAGAAGAGGGCCCTGGATGTAATTCAGGCAGGAAAAGAATACGTGGAACACACTGTAAGTATTTATAGTGCTGCTGTGTTTACAGGAAGTATTAGCAAGCCTTGGGCACCTTGCAGGAGGGTAAATGTTAACATAGCAATACCTACTGGTGTAATTCGTGACGTCTTACCTGGTCTCCGAAAGTTTGCTGTGGTGCTCAAGAATAGTGTGTGCCCTAGAGCTCAGGATGTGGAGTACCTAGGAGGCTGCTCCTCCCTCTTTCCTTACCAGTCCCATGCTGCGGAGAGAGGTTCTCTCTTGCCCTCTCATCACCTGTTGTCACATTACCCAATTCTGAGAGTGGAAGAGTGGAGCAGCCATGATGATCCTTGACCCTGGATTTTTATTTTTGTCTCTGTGAAGGGGTTGGAACATGGGCTTGAGAAAGATTGGCAAGGGGACGTGAGTAAATTTTTTTAAAAATAGGAGGAGGTGCATACCTGTATTAATAACAGGGTTGGGAAGGATTCAACTAAAATAAATTCAGTTATAGCTGGCTTAATTTTTTTGCATTACTTAAATCTCCTGAGTGGTGGGAAGTATTAAGATGGCTTGCTTGAGGTAAGAGGGTCTTCGTTTTAATTTTTTACTTGCTGGGGCAAGAATTGTGAGGCCATTCGTAAGAGCTATTTTAATTGGGAGTGAATATGGGTGTGACCTTTTCTTTGAAGAGCTTTGGAATCTGAAATAGGACTATATAACCAATACTAATGAGTCCAGTTTAGATGGATAAAATGAGTGACAAGAGGAGAAGGGTGGCCATAACTATGTCTGACTGGTCATGTGTTGGAAGTGGTACCTATAGGCCAAATTTTGGTAGAAGTCGGAAAAGGACCTAACAAGTTCTCCTTAAATCACTGTGGTAGTTACTCTTCCTCTGTCTTTTGCCTGTAAAGGAGCCACCCTCAGTCTTTCTGGCCACAAGGTGGCAGTAGGGCTGTTCTGCAGTTGGAAGACACTGGCTTTTTGCTGGAACAGTAGTGGATGGTTCTTTATAATAGAGTAATGACATTCTTGTGTGAAGGAATATATTTAATTTTTTTTTTTTTTTAGATCTCAGTGGTGGCCAAAGTGATGAAAAACATAAGTTAATATGATGTGAAAATGATTAGTATAAGGGTGTTTCACAATGAAAATTATCAACAATGCAGTTGTTGAAATGCCAGAAAACAATTTAATGTAATGCCACAAATTCAGTAGCTTGTTCTAAAACTTGACAAATGTATTTTCTCTGCTATAAACACGTAACTACCAGCCGCAAAAGAGAAATGGGTAATCTGATCAACGTATCCAAGGCTCTTTGGCTCTGGCCTAGGATCTGATGAGTTGGGGACAAGTTCCCTGCTGGTCCCCTTGCATCCTTCCTGGTGGATTGGATTTTAGATGAGGTTAGAGGAAGGACCCCTGGTTCTTAGTTCTCCTTTGATTGCATTGCTGTTGTGGAGGGGAGGGGCAGAGGCTCATTTTATTTCCACGCAAACCTTTTGTCATGCCTGTACTTGCAGAAAGTGCACATGCCATATGTGTGCAGCTTAATGGCTGTTCTCAATTTTTTGATGAAAAAAATTCTTTTTAGGTGAAAGAGAGAAAAAAGCAGTTAAAGAAGGAAGGAAAACCTACAAACGTGGAGGAGGATGACCCTGAGCTGGTGAGTGAGATGTGGGAAAAGCCACGCTGTCTCTTGTGCTTGAGTGCGCTGGCTGCTGGGTTAGAGAGCAAAGCTGACGCATACGTGCTGGAAACACATTCTGTTTTAACTTAAAATATTTAAATGTATATCCATGCACCTGTTTTTAAGCCTCACCCTTTTTTTTGTCATAGGGCCATGGCCTTTTCTTTGAATGTGTGTCTGCTGATTGGCGTTTACTGTTGACTTCATTTTATAAAACACACAAGGCATTATCCATAGCTTCTACTTTTAATGTGTTTTGCGGTATGTTGAAACTTAGGTATTTGTGAAACAAACCAAGAGCAAAATCCTAGCTATTTATGATCCGTTGGTTGTTTTGTTTTGTTTTTGAGTAAAGAGGAACAGTGGCTTTATTGCCTTGCTGGGCAAAGGAGGCTGCACGAGCTCAGGCCTTCGACAGTGCGAGCCCGCCCAGACGGTTTGTTCTGCAGTCTTTCTCAGATGTCCCACCCGTACCTAATTCAACGGCAGTATTTTTATTTTCTTTATTTTTTTTATTTTTGAAGACTTTTGTTGATTTATTAGAGAGAGAGAGCACGCGCACACAAGCAGGGGGAGCGGCAGGCAGAGGGAGAAGCAGGCTCCCCACTGAGCAAGGAGCCCGATGAGGGACTTGATCCCCGGACTCTGAGATCATGACCTGAGCCAAAGGCAGACAGTTAACCGCCTGAGCCACCCAGGCGTCCCCAACAGCAGTATTTTTAGGGACTTATGTTTATTGAATCTTTCTAAAGCATTCCACTTAGTTTTAAAAAGAAACCACAAGCATTTATTTGTATAACCACATTCATCAATTTCTGTGATATTTAAATCTCATAAGTATGGTCGTCATTGCAACTGGCATGGAGCGCTTGGGGAGCAACGACAGGTGACTCTAATCAGCTAGTAAACGGCTTCCCACCAGCCATGAGCGCTCACTGTGCTCCAGGTAATAATTTACGGAGAAACAGAGAACGTTGCTTCCATCCATTGGGTTCTTTAGTGGAGATTGGCTGAGAGAGAGATTCTGCTTCGATATTTGTGTCTGATTGCCTCACTAGCCTGAAAAATAGTCATCCTAATCTTGTCTCAGTTTAGATCAGTAAGTAGCTTACCGTGTACTTACCTTGTTTTTGAAGATTTATACGGGAGTGGCTGTCTCGCTAGGGAAACTTGCCTACAATTTCCTGCTTCAGTGGTTTTGCTGGCAGCTGCTGGCCCCATCTTCTGTGCAGTAACACTGCTTGTGAACTGTGAGGTCACCTTGCTTGCATACTAGCCACCTGTTTTGGATTTACTCTGTCCCAGTATTTCAGTTTTTTCTCCACAGTCTTATTTTCTCTTCCCTTCTCTTTAATGATCTCTGGTGTTTTCTGAAGACCTCTTATAAATACTCCTTGGTTCTCCTGATTTTTTAAGAACCCTAACTTTTTTAAGTTGTCTTTTTTTCCCCCCGATTATAAAGGAACACATGCTAGTGATAGAAAATTTGGAAAAAGCAGAAGAATATAAAAAATTCAGTCATCAGTAAACGTCCATCCAAGAGAGTTTGGAGCTTTTAAAGATACTGAAATATTCATTACAGACTCCTTTGCTCCTTTGATGTTTGTCCTTACTAGGAACTGGGGTTTGTCAGTATTGCTTTTATTGAGCAATGCCTGGCAGATAACAGTATTAAAAAGAAGTGACAAATTCTGGGGCTCCTTTACTTCCCTTTCTCTCCGTAGATTACTCTTTGCTCCAGTGTCTCTGCTTTTGGGACTTAGACTCTATGAAATCTGCATGATGGGTTACTTTCTATTTTTCTTTGTATATTTAAAATACTTCATATTTGGGGGAAATAAGTTTTAAAGATAGTTCTGTTTTCTGTCTTATGTTGTGTTATTTTTTCCCATCTGTGCATTAGTTAGAATATAAGTTCAGCTGCATACAACTGAGACCCAGAATGATGGTGGTTTAAACAAGACAGTGATTTGTTTTCTGTCCTGTATAATGTAGTCTTTGGGACGATGGCCGCTGGTATGGCAGCGCTGGACCATGTGTCACCTAAGGACTCATTCTCTCTGTGGCTCTCCCAACAAGGATGTCACCCCCATCCTCACAGTCCGGGATGTGTTATCACCTCACCCATGTGCCAAACAGCAGAATAGAGGAAGGGGACAAGGAGGGATAAGTGTACTCCCTCTAAGAATATTCCAGGAAATTGCTGCATCACTTCTCTTTATACCCCATTGGCTAAAGCCTAAGTTACATGGCCACATGTAGTTACAAGGAAGCCTAGGAAATACGGGCTTCTGCGTTGGGTGACCAGGTAACTAAAGATAAGGGATTTTACATGGAAGGAGAACAGATGATGGGGGGTGGGGGACCCACAACGAATAGCTCCGACGGCTCTGCTGTAGTCAGTAGACTCCGGAGATGGGTCTGCTGGATAGCACCTTCTAGGACCTAGCGGGGTGCCCAGCACAGAGTAATTATAAAATATTTGTGAAAAGAAAGAATGAAAGTTATTTTTTCGAAGTTCTTTGGAGGAAAGGGTGCTCCCACATGGTTGTGATAAGCAGGTAGAAGTTTTTTTCTCTTTGGTGATTTTTACCAGAGCAAGTTTCTTGTGTATCATCCGCAGGGTGAAGGCGGAAAGATCTAGGCGGTATGTTATTTATCTCCCAGGCGAGAGCATCATTAAGTAGTTGTCCCTGAAATCTTTCTTCCTTGCTGGTTCTTTTTTTTTTTTTTTTTTTTAAGATTTTATTTTATTTATTTATTTGACAGAGAGAGACAGGCAGTGAGAGAGGGAACACAATCAGGGGGAGTGGGAGAGGAAGAAGCAGGCTCCCAGCAGAGGAGCCCGATGTGGGGCTCAATCCCAGAACACCGGGATCACGCCCTGAGCCGAAGGCAGATGCTCAACGACTGAGCCACCCAGGCGCCCCTCTTCCTTGCCGGTTCTAATCTGCTTTTGTCTTGGGTTCCATCTAAAAATGCTTGATTCGAGTTGCTGGTAAAATACTGATTTTATTTTCTTTTGTCCTTAATTTTCTTATAGTTCAAACAAGCGGTATATAAACAGACCATGAAACTCTTTGCTGAGCTGGAAATTAAAAGGAAAGAGAGAGAAGCCAAAGAGATGCATGAAAGGTATACATCAGAATATTCATGTATTCATACATCTAAATACCTAGAGTAACCAAAATTGGTCTTTGGGGATTTCCCTAAAGAGGGATTTTTCTAATCGAGGAATTATGTTGTACACCATCTAAGAAACTGTATAAAATAGTTATCTGAAACAGCCCAACTTTTGAATCCTTAGGGTAAGAAATTGTCTCTGACTTTCAGGAAATATTGACTATACCTGTCCTTAGGGAGTTTTTAATCAAGAGTGCTATGTGTTTTCTTCCTGATTTCCTGGAGTTAAATAGACAGAGTTATTGAGGCCAGAACCTTTTGTGTGACTAGTGGCCGCAGCTTTGGTGAGTCTGGTATTTACTGTATAGTGTAATCACTTACAAAGTATTTATTGTCCCAAAGTATCGTTTCCCTTGCTTATCAGAAATCTTGAGGTTAATATAATTTATGTATTTTGTATCGTCGACTAGTGTTTAGCAGTAACCGTGTGTCGCTAGTTGAGGTTGTGTGAAATGTCCTTGTTTTGGGATTGGGCTTTGTTCAGAGATCCGCTTGAGTAAGAACCTCTACTCTTGTAATGGTCGTTCTACTGAAGTAGGGTGGCCTGCGTTCTTGAGACGGCTTTGTCACGGACTAAGCCTGGAACCTATAGATGGAGCCCATAACCTATGACTATTGTTGGCTGGGCCTTGACAACCTTATACGTCTGTCTGTGTAACATGGGTATTTATACCCTGCCCTGTGGCCCTGCCCATGGTCTCATCTGCGTGCTTTAGATGGAGACATTCATGAAAAGGCTCTGAGCCTTTTCCAGACAGGCATTTTTATAGAACCCTAGGGAATAGATTTACTTTATATGCTTGCTTCTATGGGGAGGTGGCTTAACTTATGTGGTTAAGACAGTCTCTAAGTATCCTGTAAGTACTCTGGTTTGGTTTTCTTCCTAGGAAGCGACAAAGGGAAGAAGAGATTGAAGCTCAAGAAAAAGCCAAACGAGAAAGGGAGTGGCAGAAAAACTTTGAGGTAAGTTTCCGGAGTGGTCTGGGCTTCTTATTCCAGGGTAAGAAAACTTTCCAGCATAGAAACTTGGTTCCTGGGGCATTGCCAGGACTGAGTAGGGCAGACGATCAGGGAAAGGGGATGCGTGGGGAAGAGCAGGAGATTTGGAGAATGACCCCCGGCTCAGCTGCCTTTACGCTTTCTAGCCTTGGCAAGGGCAGGGAGGGTCCCTGAACGGCTTGTTAGAGATTATGGAAGGCACAGCTGCCAGGTGGGCTCGAGAAAAATGCTGTGCAGTTTAGATTAGGGGGTAGTCATGGAGTAGGGCCCTACTTTCAAGAGGTCTGTTAGCAGAAGCTGAGGTTCTTGTGACCCTCATATCCTGGCTTTTGAACTTGACTCCTTTTTAACACCCTGGTTACACTCTTCAGGGACTCAGCCAGTTTCCTGAATTGAGCCACATTTGGTGTCTCGTCTTCTGTAACATTCAGGTCTCAGGCTAGGGATTGGTTAACCAGAGTTGAGGACTGTGTTTTGTCCCCCTGCTTGTATGCAGAGAGAGACAATGAGTGGGTCTCTTGATAAGCAGGGGGAGACCCTAGTAGCCCTGTCAGTGTAGCTGGCTAGGCATTGTGCTGGCTTTGAGCCTCCGTTTGAGTTTTGCAGGGCCGAAGGAGGATAGAGTGGGGAGAGCGGCTATGCTGCTGACTAGCCGGATGACCTTGAGAAAGTGACCTGACCCTGAACCTTGGTGTTGTCATTTGTGAGGTGGTGGCACGACCCGGTGCAGGCGGCTTGATTGTGAGGGTTAGAAATAGCCTCTGCTGAGTAGCCAGCCCTGAGGCCCCTGGCAAAGGTCGTGGTGATGTCGTCCTCTTCTTCCAGCCCACAGCTGGTCCTGCCTTCTAGGGGTGGGTTGCCACTTTTTGTGGGCCTGTGGAAGTGGGAAGAAAGCTCTGTTCTGTTCTACTCTTGGATTATTCCAGAGAGTGGAGCCGGGCTGGGCTGTGGGCACGCAGAGCCAGCTCAGGTCCTTTGTCTCGTTAACTGGTCTCCTCCCCCAAACCTCTGTGCTCAGGAAAGTCGAGATGGTCGTGTGGACAGCTGGCGGAACTTCCAAGCAAATACAAAGGGGAAGAAAGAGAAGAAAAATCGGACCTTCCTGAGACCACCGAAAGTAAAAATGGAGCAGCGTGAGTGACCACCTGGGGTCACAGCCACAGAACCTTCCCCCAATTGTCTCCCCTCCTGCTTTGAAGGACTCATTCTTTCCTCCCATTTTCACCCCGACATAGAGTAGTAGTTGCTTTTTAGTCCATTTTGTTTTCGATACAATTTAATATCGATCAGAGTAATTCTTTTGTACATTGAAATGAGGGGCTCAGTTTAAAACGAAACCTTCCCCCACCCCCTACCCCTAGGCCAACCAGGATTGGAAGGTGCCACCATTGGTGCTGCCTTCTCTTCCCACAGCCTGTAACTTAATGTTTTGTACTTCACTGAATTGTGATGGTTAGAAACTTCGTGTATAGTTTGTGGAAATCATCCAATTAAACATATTGCTTAAAATGGTGTTGCCGTGACTTCAGAGACAAGCCTGGGCCACCTTAGGAATCCCTTTTGCTTCATATGCTTGCTTCCGGGCGTGTCATCCTTCGAAGCCCCAGATCAGACAGGGAAGGCAGTGGGCACACAGATCCGTCACTCGATGCCCTGACCTCCCGCAGTGTTCGGCATGTGCTTTCCCTTCTGACTGACCATTCCGTGTGGCATGAGGCTCCGAGCCGCCCAAACCTGTTCACTTTCCAAAGAGCCAACCATCTTCCAACCAGTATCATTGTGTCCTAGCCTGTCTGCAGCCGTCAGTGGTCATGTTCTGTACATGTAATAAATTTTTATACCCTAACCATCGATGTGCTCTTCCTTAGGCATTACTCCAAGGCTGGGTCCCTTGGCCCGACTCTGAAACGCTTCGGAGTTGCACAGAGCTGCTCCCCGCGTGCTCCCTGCCACTTAATGCAGCACCTTGGTTTCTTCATCTACAAAACGGGAATATAGACGAGTGTGGCGCTTTCAGGGAGGGTTAGCCATGGCGTATACAAGCTTGACGTCACGGTGCTCAGAGGGTGTTGCTAACACACTATTATGTGTAAAATGAAGATACCGATTATTTCAAGGATGAAGTGAAATAACGTATGAAAGCACCCAGCTTGCAGTATATTCTCAAATGTCCTGCTGGCCTTGAGAGACAGGATCAGCTCTTGGGTGGGATACAAGGTGGAAAATAGAAAGATGACACCTAAAATGTGAAGATAGGAGAAACTGGGTGACTTTGAACTAGACTTGATGCAATATTTTATAGATAAGGAAAGAAGTACAGTAATCACAAAGGCACACTGTCTTGTGTCGAGACACTGCACATTAGATTTGCTTCTCTATGGGAGGGGACAGAAGCTTGGGTGTCTTACTGTCCTTCCAAATGGAGCTTAGCAGTCGACACCGCAGATGAGTCTGAGCACAGAGGGTGGGTGCGGCTCTAGCTGGACGTGGACAGAGGTGGAGAGGGGGACATACTCTGTCATCCTGCAGAGTGATACAGGTCTGGAGGGAATGCGGACTGCCCTGTGCAGGGACTAGCGAAGTGCCACCCACCTCACGTCCAAATGTGCACGCGTACACCCATACCTTCCTCAGAGGTTCTGTGCTTGTCCTACATCAGCTGTTTTTGCAAGCTCCCGAGGGCCGGTCTGGGCTTTGCCCCCAAGGCGCTTGTGGCAGTCATCAGCCATTGGTATACGTATGCCTTCGACAGATATGCTGGCAGGAATAAAATGGTGAGCACCATGGGGCCCTGCTGCCTGCCTCAGTCTGCTGGGGCCCAGGGGTGAGTGGGCAAGTGCAGAGATCATGAGAGGCACATGTGTCCACTGCCCCAAGGAGGGGGCCCTTGATCCTGTTCTTACAGCCAAGGCAAGTTTCTGGAGGAAGTGACATTTCTTTTCTTTCTTTTTTTAAGATTTTACTTATTTATTAGAATGAGCAGGGGGAGAGGGAGAAGCAGGCTCCCCACTGAGCAGGGAGCCCAATGCGGGGCTCGATCCCGGGACCCTGGGATCATGACCTGAACTGAAGGCAGACGCTTCACTGACTGAGCCCCCCAGGCGCCCCGGAAGTGACGTGTCTGATGCATCGGTTGGGAATGTTTGCAGCTGCATGGAGTAACGAGCATAAACAAATAGGGGAATGTTTTGCTCACGGAAGTCTGTTGGCGGGCAGCTTCAGGTATCGGTCGTGGGCCCCACGGTGCTACCCAGGAGCCAGGCTCTCCCCGTGCTTCCCCTCCATCCTCAGCAGGCTCGTCATTAGCATTGCACAATCTCATAGAAGGTTGTGGCAGTGCCACGCCTCATGCCAACTGCCAAGCAGAAGTCATCCAGGAAGCAAAATTTTCCCCCAAGGATAACATTCTCTAGAAGCAGAGTCACGTGGCCACCCAGCTGTAAATTGGGGAAAACAGCAAGGGAGAATGGGCAGGCCACAGACCAGGACTTGCCCCCTTGGGGCCGGGCACCTACTGTTGCAGTGAGGTTTTGCTGGCAAGGAAGGAAGAGAGGGAGATGGGCTGCCAGGGACCACGGAGTGTGCGGTGCAGGGGGGGTGGGACTTGAGGAATGATGTTTCAGGCGGAGGGACAGTGTGTGCAGAGAGCCAGCGGTAACTGATGCCATGCTTAGAAGCCGGCTGAAGTGAGGCCAGGGACATCAAAAGTCCTATTAAGGAATTTGGGTTTCAACCTTGACATCCTCTGTTCCCAGATGGACTAAGGCCTTCCCACTTCCTCCCTGGCACATCGTAGCGGCAGCTCACTTGAAGATCGCCGCGGGCCCTGCCCCTTCCCATAAATCTGTTCATTGTTTCAGTGATGACCCACCTGGGAGAGCAGCGTGCTTTGGGCCTCGAACCGGGCAGCATTAGCCAAGATGTCTCCAGGGCAGGGCTGTGCTGTGGCAGCTCTTCCAGACCCTTCCTCTGTGAGCAGGTTAAGGGGCTCTCTGGGCAGGAAAGGCTCCCTGGAGGAGCGCCGGGGCCCAGAGCGCATGAAAGCCTGGGGGACCCACTTCTCTCCTTCCTGTGGTTTGCTGTGAATAATGGAGCAGATAGCCACAGCCTCCACCTCTCCCCCTGTGCGGCCCACTGCTGCCTGTGGGACCTCCGCAGGCAGAGGTGAAACGGAAGGAGCCAGACAGGGAGGGTTCGAATCCTGGCAGGGGGGGTTCAACTCAGCATCAGCTTCCTCATGGGCAGAGTGGGAATAGGACCTTTGGAAAGAGCTGTGACCACCTAAAGCATCAGTCATTGCCTTTGGCAGCCCAGTCACCTAAACCCTCCCATCCCAGCCCACCTCAGTCCACCCCAGTGGCTGTGGCTCTCCACCAGGCCCCGCCTCCTGGCCTCTCTTGCTTCTCTAGGGCCCCAACTGGGGTAGGAGCAAGCATGGGAGGCTGCGGATGAGTCCGGGCCTGCACAGAGAGTGGAGACGTGCCCAAGCGAAGCAGGCTTTGCCCCTCTCCATTTCCTCCCTCTCCCCCACCCCTCCCCCTCCCCTCCTGGCACATCTGGTTCAGCTGCCCCTTGCTGGAGGTTGTCCCTGCTTCTCCCCGTGGACTGGGGGAACGAGGGGCTGCCGGACCCTGAGTAATGAGGCATGAGTTCCGAAAGGGCTTGCAGTCACCTTACCAAGTATCTGCTCCTCCACTCATTAGCTTTGCAAATCCTGGCACGTCATTTCCCCTCTCTGGGCTTTAGTTTTCGCCTCTTTGGTAAAATGAGGGTGAAAATACTTTCTCCATTCCTGTTCTACGAAGTCTGGTGAGTTTCTGTGTCTTATAAAAAGAACAAAGCTTGTAAATGGAGGCAACAGGCCTGCATTTGGTGCCAGATTGTAGCCTTAAAACTTCACTGAGCCTCTGCTTCCTCTTCTCTTCAGCCCATTGCCGCGAGAGTTAAGGGGAGCAGGGAAACCGGGTGCCTGGCACGGGGCGGGCGCACAGAGAGCAGGCCGCCCTGCCCCTCCTCCAGCCTGGCTGCCCCAGGCATCCGGTGAAAGAGCAGAGAATGGAGCACACCTGGGAAACTTGGTGAAAAGACGGCCTCTGGTGTCCCTGAAGCTCACCAGTGAGGATTCGGGGCTGGGGAGACAGACAAGCCGGATCTTTCAGGAGCCCCCAGGTGAACTCCACCAGCGCTGGAACATCAGGCAAGAACGGCCAGGCCAGAGAAGACAAATACCGCACGATCTCACTCACAGGTGGAATTTAAGAAACGTAACATGAACACCGGGGGCGGGGAAGAAAAGAGAGAGGCGAGCCTTAAAACAGACTCAACTACAGAGAACGCACCGAGGGCCGCTGGAGGGGAGGTGGGCGGGGGAGGGGCTACGTGGGTGATGGGTGTTCAGGAGGTCACTCGCGATGAGTACTGGGTGTTGTATGTAAGTGATGAATCACTAAAGCCTACCCCCGAAACTCATTACACTCTGTTGACTAACCGGAATTTAAATAAAAAGTTGGAAGAAAAAAAAAAAGAATGGCCAGTCCACCGCGAGGTCGTGGATGGGTAGAACTTGGGGTTCTGTCAGAGATGCCAGTATCCTGGCCCTCTACCTGTGGCTTGGTGGGGAGTGAGGTAAGCATAGAAAGTGCCTTTGGGTATCGGAACTCCCTGCCCCGTCCCTGGCTTCCTCTGTAGTCCCTCCAGGCCTGCTCTGCAAAACGGGCCTTCCACCTTGGAATCAATGGGTGCTTGTTAAAAATTCATTTCCTGGGTCCCATCATCAACACCGCTGGATCAGAATCTCTTAAAGTGGAATCTGAGAAGCCACTTTTGTTTAAACCTTCATTTTTTTTTTTTTTAAAGATTTTATTTATTTATTCAACAGAGAGAGAGACAGCCAGCGAGAGAGGGAACACAAGCAGGGGGAATGGGAGAGGAAGAAGCAGGCCCACAGCAGAAGAGCCTGATGTGGGGCTCGATCCCACAACACCGGGATCACGCCCTGAGCTGAAGGCAGACGCTTAACCGCTGTGCCACCCAGGCGCCCCTAAACCTTCATTTTTAATAAGTTCTTCAAACTGAGTCTGATGTGGAGAAAGGAACGGACCCCCAGTTCTGGCACACAGGTAGGAACTTGGGTAAATACAGTGATTTTCATTTACTGAGTTCTCGTTACAGGCCAGGCATCATGCTAGGTATAAAGTGGGGACTATGTGCAGCTATCACCCAAGAAACTGAGGCTTGGAGACGCTCACGAGTGGGCTCGGGTTGAAGACCCTGGTCTAGTGGATTCTCAGAGTTTGTACTTGAAAGTGTCCATCTGCGCAATGGCCTAGTTTGCTTCCGTCTGTGCCTCGACACTTCTGCTTCCTGCTAAAGCCCAATCAGGTATTTTGGTGAGGATGACGTGGAGACGAGGAGTAACTTTTAGCCCAGAGCCCACAGGGCTGGTGCAGTTCGAGGCTTTTGACAGAATAATGGTCTTTGGCTTTGGTCAGACTAGGGACTCCTCAGAGCAAGGGTCTGTCTTTTCCTTCAGACTGGCAGCTCACAAGGGCAGCGATGGCCGTGTCTACCCCTCAGAGGGGTGGATTCATCAGGCAGAATTTCTTTTTTTCCAACAGACGGGGCATCCCTGAGGGCAAGGCTGTCTCCTCCTTGGTTGGGGGGCCTTTGTGGGTAGGCTGTGTCACACCCATTGTACTGTGGCTCCCTGTGGGCAAGGCTGGCTGTGTGTCCTCTCAGACAGGGCTATCTTCTGAAAGCAGCTTTCAGTCTTTTCCATCAGCTTGGGGCTCACTGGAGTTGGGGCTGTGACCACTGAAACTCGGGCTTCTGAGGAAGGGCTGTGTCACTCCGCACCTCAGACTGGGGGCTTCTGGGCGGGGTTGGGACCTTCTCTAGGTCAGGGCTCATCTCCCCTTCAGACAAGGGACCCAGTTCCTCTGCCAGCCTGAGCCCAACACTTGCTCCCAGAGAAGCTCTGTATCAGATGGACCAGCCCAGTGTTGTTGGCTGCGCTGGCGTGCAGAGAGACACCCTGGCTATATGTGGGTATTCCCAGTGACTTTGGGGTGGGGGCCCACCCAAGGAGCTGACTTCCTTGCCTTATGTCATACCCAGAAGAACCCACAGGCAGGCCTCCACTAATTCTTTATTTGGCTGTTCAATGGGGATTGGAGCGTAAAGTGAGTCACACACCTGGGTCTGGGCCTGCCTTCTGTTTCCCTCCTATTCTCTAGCCCAGTTCCTGAGTTCTCTGAGAAGCTGACCAGGAAACATGCTCTCAGTGGCCCCCATCTCTCCCTCAGCCTGTTGTCACCCTTTAGACCACTGTTTCTGCTGTTTCTCAGGTAAGAGTCTGGTGGCCTGGGTGAGAGGGTCAGGTTTGGCTGCTTTGTCTAGCTGCCCCATAGAATCCTTGAGGCCGTCCAGGCCCTGGAGGGGTCCACAGAGCTGGGTTATGTTTGACTTTCCTCCCACCAGCACACCCCCCGAGACACACGCCCCTCCTTTGTCACCAGACACAGCACACCTCCTTTTACTCCTCAAAGACATTTGACACACAATCACCAACAGACATAGCATTCACACACATCCCACAGAACACACTCATCACCCACAGGCATAGCCCAGGGCCCTTCACAAGCACACAACACACAACAGACCCTTGACATCTACTGATAGAACCCATGACCCTTCACTACACACAATACAAGCTGTCCCAGTTGACACGCTCTCCCCTCGTGTGATGCACATTGTTACCCACGGGATGGAACACATGTCTTCATAGACATACGACAGGCACAACAGCGCTGGCAGACACAACACATAAGCCCTGGCAGGACACATGAAAGTCCCTCTGCTCGCTTGCTGCAAACAACCCTACTCCACATAGACACACAAACATCCGCCCTGCACACACACACACACGCAACCACAGGCATGTGTCACAGAAGCTCTCCTCACCCCCAAACAGGTCCCCAAGATCTTTGGGGGCTGCTGCTCAGCTGGGGCAGGGGCTGGGGCCCCGTCAGCAACACCATCCCCACTTCTCACTTCCCACCTCGGGTCCTGCTTGTGCGTCGGGGGACGGCCAGGAGAAGTGCTGGGGTCCTGGCCACAGCCTGGGGCCGTGACGCGAGACACCACCGTCCTAGCCGAGGGCTGCTTCCGAACGGCCCCAGGACTCGGCTCAGGCTGGGAATTAACAAAGCTAGCTAGCATTCGTCACGTGACTACGTGGGCCCGAGATCGCGGCGCTTGTACAAGCATTATCGTATTCAGTTACACACTACCTCTCTGCAGTAGATGCCGTTATCCTCATTTGATAGCTGTGTTTTGGTGTAGGCTCAGAGAGGTTGAGAAACTTGCCCAATATGCCACGGCCAGGGGGCAGCAATGGGATTTAGACGTAGGTAAATCTGACCCCACAGTCCACCTCTCTTTAATTTATTGTTATTATTATTATTCAGAGGGGGAAGGAGAGGGACCGAGGGAGAGGGAGAGAATCTTAAGCAGGCTCCATGCCTAGTGCAGAGCCTGATGTGAGGCTCGATCTCATGACCGTGAGATCATGACTTGAGCCGAAATCAAAAGTCAGATGCTTCACCCACTGAGCCACCCAGGCGCCCCCTCTTGAATTAATTTTTAATTAATTTTGTGTTGTTTTAAGAGGTAGCAAATAAGCAAGTTAAAAGTTCAATGGCCCTGGCCACGTCCCCGAGGCCTCCTTCTGTGCATGCTGAGGTGGCCCTCTTACAAGCTGGGGGAGGGGAGCAGGCACCGTGGCAGGTGGGCCCAGGCTGGAGAGGGAGCAGGAGGGGACTCAGCCTGACCAGGGGAGGGAGAGGATGCGGGAGAAGAGGAGGAAGAGGAGGGAGGAGAATGGGGGCTAGCTGCCAGGCACTGGCCTCCACAGACCTGCTCTCGTTGTGAGGTTGGTGGTGCTGGTCTCACTTTCCAGATGAAGAGTTTCGGGCTCAGGTGGCCCAGCTGTTGAGTGGCAGAGTGGGGATTCAAACTCCCAATGTTTGAGGGAGCAGAGAGAGAGAGAGAGACCATGAGCCAGAGAGAGTGAGAGAGAGAAACTGAGGTTGTGATAAGGAGGAAGAGAGGGTTCCAGGCTGCTAGGCATCGGGGCTGGCATCCCAGAGAGGGGTCTCAGACGGAACCCACCACCCAAGTTACTTTTCAGCTCTCAGGGGCCTCTGGTTTTGTGGTAATCCCCCCCCACCCCCGCCGCCTCCAGTGACTCTTTCTTTAGTCTGTTCATTTGCCCTATTTGTCTATCCTTGTGTTTACACTATCTGACTTAATTACTGTAACTTTCCAGTAAATCTCGGAATATGATGTGGCATGTTTTGTGACTTGTATATATAAATATGACAAATGGCTGTGTACCCACCACTGATTAAACAGAACGTACAGGCATAATAGAAACCTCCTGTGTACCTCACCAGTTCCGCCTCCTCCTTCTCTCCCCAGAACTAATCATATCCTGAATTTGCTTTTATATATTGATGCATATGTACTGTGTCCACCGACAGTAATAAAGCTTTAAGAAATAGTATTATGCTGTGTTTATCCCTCTGCAACTTACTTTCTTCATTTAGCCTTATGTTTATTGTTTATGTCATGACATGTGGCTCTGTTTGTACTAACATATACATGGGATTACATTGCAGAAATATACAAATGTACGTTTCCTTGTATACAAGGAAATATTAATATTTCCCGTGTGTACCTAGGAAGGATGTGCACATTTTCAATTTTATTATGAAATTAATTTCCAAAACGGTGGTGCCGTTTGTATTATCTTTTTAGTAGTGCGATGACAATTTCCATCGTTCTACATCCTCCCCAAAACTTGGAACTGCCAGACTTTAATTTTTTCCAACCTGGTGTTGATCATTTTAATTTGAACTTCTGATTTCCCGAAATGTTGATCAAATTTTTATGTTTCTTAGACATTCAGGCTTTTTCTTCTGTGAATTGCCTACTCCTTTCTTGACCCATTTTTCTATTGGTCTTTTCTCTAAGTTATTGACTTGAAGGAATTTATGTTGTATTATGCTTGAAGGAGTGCCTGGGTGGCTCAGTTGGTTAAGCATCTGCCTTTGGCTTGGGTTATGATCTCAGCATCCCAGGATCGAGCCCAGCATTGGGCTGCTTGCTCAGTGGGGAGTCTGCTTCTCCTTCTGACCCTCCCCCCGCCATGCGCTCTCTCTCTCTCTCACTCTCTCTCAAATAAACAAATAAAATCTTAAAAAAAAACCAGATTATGTTTGCGAATTCTTTGGTATATGTGTTGCAAATATTTTCTACTGGTCTGTGACTTGTCTCTTCCTCTTTTTATCATATCTTTTAATGTACACAGTTTTAATCCTTATGTGATCAGATTTATCCAACTTTTCTTTGTTATTTATAATTTCTATGTCTTGGGGTGCCTGGGTGGCTCAATTAAACATCTGCCTTCGGCTTAGGTCATGCTCCCAGGGTCCTGGGATCGAGTCCCACATCGGGCTCCTTGCTCAGTGGGGAGCCTGCTTCTCCCTCTGCCTGCCACTCCCCCTGCTTGTGTTCCCTCTCTCTCTCTCTCTCTGACAAATGAATAAATAAAATCTTTAAAAAAAGAAAAAGAAGGGGTGCCTGGGTGGCTCCGTTGGTTAAGTGCCTGCCTTTGGCTCAGGTCATGATCTCAGGGTCTCGGGATCAAGCCCCACATTGGGCTCTCTGTTCAGCAGGGAGCCTGCTTCTCCCTCTCCCTCTGCCACTTCCCCTGCATATGCTCTCACTCTCTCTCTGTCAAATAAATAAAATCTTAAAAAAAAAAAAAAAGAAAAAAATTCCTACGTCTTAATTATAGAAAATTTCCCCTACACTCATGTCATAAAGATATTGTTCTCTATTTGCTTCTAAAGCTCTTTGTATTTTGTCTTTCACAGTTAGGTCTTTATGCCAGTTAGAATTTAATTCTGGGCATCATGTAACGTCATAATTTTATTATTTTTATTATTTTCTCCCTAATGGATAGCCATTGATTTACGCCAGTAACTACTCTTCTTTTATCGATCCGTAACGGTAACTGTCGAATGTAGCAAGTTTCCATATGTGTGCTCTCTGTTTCTGGGATCTCTCTTCTGTTTCTTTGGACTATTGCTTATCCCTCTGTTAATACCAGCCTGATATTATACTGTAACTTTATAATAAGACTTGTTACGATAGGGAAAGTCCTATCATTTGTCCTTATTGTTCATATGTTCTTGTTCTTCAAACATTTCTCAGCTAGTCCAGAGTCTTTACTTTTCCATTTGGAATTTTAGGATCAGTTGTAACATTTCCTAAGAACCCTATTGGGAATTTTTTTTTCAAGCGCTTTACATATGCTATTTCTTTTTTTCTTCCTCCAGCTCTAGTGAGACATGACCGACAAATAGAATTATAAGATATTTAAGGTGTACCTCATGGAGGGACGCCTGGGTGGTTGGTTAAGCAACCAACTCTTGGTTTTGGCTCCGGTCATGATCTCAGGGTTGTGAGATCAAGCCCCACGTCAGGCTCGGCACTCAGAGTGGAGTCTGCCCGTTCATCTCCCTCTGCTCCTCCCACCTCTCTCTCTCTCAAATAAATAAATAAAATCTTAAAAAAAATGTGTACATCATGGTGATTTGATATATGGACACATTGTGAAAGGGTCCCCGCCATCTAGTCAATTAACACTTATTGAGATTTTGCTTGAACCGACACTGAATTTATAGATGAAATTGAGAATTTACATCGTTATGAATGTTACATCTGTCTGTTCAACTACTTCTTGTTTACTTACTTTTCAATGATTTTATAATTTCCTCCATCAAGATCTTGCACATCTTTGGCCAAAAAAAAAAAAAACCCAAAAAACATTTGCCAAGATAGTTTTCTTGCTATTATAAATTGTGTTTTCTTAAAAATGACATTTTACGGGGGCACTTGGGTGGCTCAGTTGGTTGAGTGTCCAACTCTTGATCTCAGCTCAGGTCTTGATCTCAGGGTTGTGAGTTCAAGCCCCACATTGGGCTCCATGCTGGGTGTGGAGCCTACTTAAAGAAAATGACATTTTATGTTTATTGTTTGTTTATAGGAACATGATTGATTTTTATATATTGATATTATGTTCAGAAATCTTGTGGAACATTTTTGTTGGCTCTAATAATTCTTCCATGCAATTTAACTTTTCTATGCAAACAGTCACGTGGCTTGTGAAAATGACAGTTTTGCCTGCGTTTTCAATCTTCATAACCTTTTTTTTTAAAGATTTTATTTATTTGTTTGACAGAGATAGAGACAGCCAGCGAGAGAGGGAACACAAGCAGGGGGAGTGGGAGAGGAAGAAGCAGGCTCATAGCAGAGGAGCCTGACGTGGGGCTCGATCCCATGACGCCGGGATCACGCCCTGAGCCGAAGGCAGACTGCTTAACTGCTGTGCCACCCAGGTGCCCCACAATCTTCATAACCTTTTAAAAATTTCATATTCTTCACAACAGAGGGAGATACTCATGATTATTCCCAGCTTGCAGATAAGGAAACTGAAGCTTGAAGAAATAACTTCGCTTTTCCAAATTCACACAGAGAGGTGATGGCAGTCAAGTTGTGAGCTCTAGTGTCCCTGATTCTAACACCCACGCTCTCTTCCCCGTGAGATTCTTCCTCCCACATTAGCCTCCATTACAGATGAGGAAAGATTGCTCACAGAAGCAAGGCGTCTACATGACTGTGTGGGAAGGACAGATTGAGAGAGAAGAAAGAAGCAAACAAAACCTTTATGATAGCTGTGCAGGACTGAACTAGCATTTAGGGAATCTGGGTCCTAATTCCAGTGCTGCCACCAACCAGCCATGATACCTTGGATAGGTCACTTCCTCTCTCTAACCTCATTCATTCATCCAATAAGCTTTATCGAGGAGCACCTGCAATGGGCCAGGCGGTGTTCTAAGATAATGGGATACAGTAATAAACAAACAGATAAATTCCTGCTCTCAAGGAGCTTACAGTTTAGTGGAAGACAGATAATGAACAAAGTAAATAACTAAAATATATGATGTGTTAGGTAAGTGCCGTGGAGAAAAATAAAGCAAGGTAGGGGCCAAGAACCTGCTGGAGGATGGCTGCAATTTATTAGGGTTATTGGGAAAGTCCTTACTGAGAAAGTAGCATTTGAGTAACTCTGAGTACCTGGGGAAGAATGTTCCAGGCAGAGAACACAGCAGGTGCAAAAGCTTGAGGCAGGAGCGTGCCCGGTGCGTTGAGGCAGAGGAGGGCCAGTGTGACTAAAAGGTGGGAAAAAAAGAAGTAGGAACTGAGTGAGGTCAAGTCTTACAGGGCCTTCTGGGCATTTTAAAGGATGTTGACTTTTTTCTTTTCCTTCCTTCCTTCCTTCCTTCCTTCCTTCCTTCCTTCCTTCCTTCCTTCCTTCCTTCCTTTCTTTCCTTTTCTTTTCTTTTCTTTTCTTTCTTTGATTTTGTTTATTTATTTGAGAGGGAGCGAGCACAAGCAGGGGGAGGGGTAGAGGGAGAAGCAGACTCCCCACCAAGCAGGGACTCAATTCCAGGACTCTGGGATCATGACCTGAACTGAAGGCAGACAGACACTCAACAGACTGAGCCACCCAGGCGCAAAGGATGTTGGCTTTTTTCCTAAGTGTGACGGAACCCACTAGAGAGTTTCAAGTAGAGGAATGATGCGATCTGATTGCTGTTTAATAGGATCCACTGTACTGCTGTGTTGAGAACAGGCTAAAAGGGGGTGCAAGGGTGGAAGGGAGATCAGTGAGTGGCCACATCTAGGTGAGGGACGATGGTGGCATGGACCAGAGCCATTGCAGTGGAGATGGTGCAAAGTGGCCAGGTTTTGGATCGATCGATCGATCTATCATCTACCATTTAAAAAGTAAAGTAAATTTATTTATTTAATTACAATGAAAAATAAATTTATTTGATGAAGGAAATTTTAAAATATTCTGTAAACTCGCCTGCAACTCTTGATCTTTGAATCATGAGTTCAAGCCCCACATTGGGCGTAGAGATTGCATTTAAAAAAAAATAAAAATATTCTATAAACCCAAACGTAAGGCAACTCCTTAAATAAACAATCCCCTAATCTTCCTGATAAGATCCCCAAAAGATTTTTTTATGCCAGCTTGAATATTTACACTCTCAAGAATGTAGATGAAATAGTCCAGAGTTTCACAAAGCCAGCACACAACATTTTGAATGAATTTTTGTTGTAGGGACTGTTCCGTGCACTGTAGGCTGTTTAACTGCATCACTGGCCTCTCACCCCTAGATGCCAGCAGCACCCCTGCCCCTCCCTCCCCTGCCAGTGGGGACAACTGAAAATGTGTTCAGATATTGGCATACGTCACACCTGGAGGGCTAAGTAGCCCCCATTAAGAACCACTTGATAAAGTCAAATGCCTACTTGCAGTATTTAATTTATGCAGTATTTAATTTATCCTTTTAGTTACATACTTAAATATTTTGGGAAGTAATTTATTATTTTATACATTTTGCTTTTTTACACTCTCAAGTCTCATGAAACAAATTTATTTCAATTTTTTATATGCATCACTGATGTCGGCATCTTTATTGTTCTCGTTCTTCTCTGTCACTTAACAGAGTTTCCCAGGTTACATCCTTTCACTTCCATCTACACTATATGAGATCCAGCCCCTGACATCCTAACAAGATGCCGTCATGGGAAAATTACGTCCTGAGACAGAACTATCCATTATATAACGTTGGGACAGTTTTCTTTTTCACTGTTGTTCTGATGTCTAAAATCTAAACAACGGCTAAATCGCTCTAAAGACAAACAACCCCCTCCCCCTTATAAAAGATTGAAAACACTTACTGGTATAATGGATCCCGTGGGCCACCAGCCAGCCTCAACAATTACCAACCCATTTTTCCATTGAGGTATGTCCCGTATTATTTTGAAGCCAATCCCAAATATGCAATTTTATCTGTAAATATTTTGTATGTGTCTCTAAAAGATAAGAATTCTTTTTAAGGTAACTGTGAGCAATTAACATTAATTCTTTAATATAATCGAGTATCTGGTAAGTGTTAAAATTCCTGATTGTTTCATAAGTTCGTTCTTTCGTCTTTTTCTTTCTTTCTTTCTTTCTTTCTTTCTTTCTTTCTTTCTTTCTTTCTTTCTTTCTTTCTTTCTTTCTCTCTCTCCTTCCCTTCCTCTGTACGTTTCCTTCCTTCATTCCCTCCTTCCTTCCTCTCTTTCTCCCTTCCTCTCTCCCTCCCTCTGCCCCCCTCTTTTATAGTTTGTTTGTATCAAGATCCAAAAAAGGCTCACATGTAGCTACTAGTTGCTGTAGCACTTACTTCTCATTTAATCCATAGGCTCTTCCATCACCCTTTTTCTCCCTTAAAATTTATTTGTTGAAGAAACCAGGTTGTTTGTCTTGTGCACTTTCTCTTGGCTGCGTCCGCAGAGTGAGTCCTATGCTCTACTCCTCTTCTGTATTTCCTGTAAACTGGTGGTTGAACTTGCTCATTCTATTTCCTTCGTAATACTGTTTCATAGGTCATGTTGTGATTTGGGTGTGTTCAAACACCAACTTTATTAGAAAGATTTTCTTTTTTCTTTTTTTTTCTTTTTTCTTTAAAGATTTTATTCTTTTATTTGACAGAGAGAGAGATAGCCAGCAAGAGAGGGAACACAAACAGGGGGAGTGGGAGAGGAAGAAGCAGGCTCATAGCAGAGGAGCCTGATGTGGGGCTCCATCCCATAACTCCGGGATCACGCCCTGAGCCGAAGGCAGACGCTTAACGACTGAGCCACCCAGGTGCCCCAGAAAGGTTTTCTTTTTTAAAAATATATTTATTTTGGGGAGGCAGTGAGAGAAATCACAAGCAGGGGGAGAGGCAGAGGGAAAGGGAGAAGCAGTCTCCCTGCTGAGCAGGGAGCCCAAGGCAGGGCTCCTTCCCAGGACCTCTGAGATCATGATCTGAGCCAAAGGCAGATGCTTAACTGACTGAGCCACCCAGGTGCCCCCTAGAAAGGCTTTTGAAGAGACAGGAAAAGAGGGGGAAGAGTATAATAAATCCCTGTATACCTGTATTCATTTCCTACAGCTGCTGTCACAAATGGCCACAAGCTTGGTGGCTTGAAACAACACACATTTCTTCTCTTTGCGTTCTGGAGGCCAGAAGTCCAAAATCGGTATCGACAGATAAGGAGTCAGCAGGGCTGTGCTCCCTGCAGAGGCTCTAGGACTGAATCTGTTCCTTCCCTTCTCAGTGTCTGATGGCTGCCAGAATTCCTGGCTCCTGGCCATGTCGTTCTGCCTCTGCGGCCACACTGCCTTCTCCTCTTCTGTCTGTAATCAAATCTCCCTTGACTTCTCCCTCTCTCTCTCTTTTTAAAAAGATTTAGTTATTTATCCGAGAGAGGGAGAGACAGAGACAGAGACACAGAGAAAGAGAGAGAGAGAGAGAGAGTGGGTGCGCATGAGCAGGGGGAGGGGCAGATGGAGAGAATCTTCAAGCACTTTCCTTGCTGAGCAGCAGCTGGACGCGGGGCTCAATCCCACGACCCAGTGATCATGACCCAAGGAAATCAAGAGTCTGAGGCTTAACCGACTGAGCCACCCAGGCGCCCCTTGGCTTCTTATTCGGTTACCGTGATTGCATTAAGGTTCACTTGTATTATCTAGGATAATCTCCCCATCTCAGGAGCATTGATTCAACCACACCCATAAAACATTTGCCATATAGAGTAACACCTACAGGCTGCAAGGATGGGGACCTGATACCTTTGATGGCCATTATTCCGCCTGCTACAATACCCATCACCTAGATTCAGTGTTTTGCCCATGATTTCCCTCCCGTCCTTCCTTCCTTTTTTCCATCCTTCCTTCTCCTCTCTTTCTCCCAATCCATCCTTTCCATTCCCTTTGTCTTCTCTCTTTCTCTTTATTTTGCTGTAATAGTTTAAAGCAATTCCTTGTAAACTTCATCTGTAAATATTTCCATATATACAGATATGCTCTTACATAACCACACCACTATTATCATTTCATACAATTAACAATAATTCCTTAGAATCATCTAAAATTCTGTCCATATTAAATTCTCCCCAATTTTCTCAACTATGTCTGTCCTGGATATCTTCTGTTTTCCCCTCCAGATACCCTCGCCACCCTTCTCCACCCCACTCTGTGTCCCTGGAAGCTGATCTGTATGGACTATATTACCCATGTCCTTTGCTTCTGGTTGAACTCAGCTAAGGGTAGGCACTGGTAAGACATCAGAGGGTGGAAGAAGAGAGAGATTTGGGTATTTATTTCCCAGTTCCCTCTCCGCCAGCTCAACGGGGATTGCTGCAATTTCCTACCCAAGGTCACACCTCCTGCCAGGCAGCCCTCTCCAAATAGCTACTCTTGAGTTCCAGGAACTGCTCGTTCTCTTGAGCCTTTCGGATGATAAGGGCGCCCACTCTTGGCAGCCTTGGAGTACTACACTATTCCTTGTGGTTCTGAAGCCCTGCCCTCACCTCTGTAAGTAGTCCTAGTCCTCAGATCACCCATTCGAGTGTGCATCTCTTTTCCGGGCTCTAACTTTCTCTCTCTCTCTCTCGCTCTCTCTCTCGCTCTCTCTTTTTTAACATTTTTCTTGTTCCCATTTATTCCCACTTCAGCACAGTGGTTAAGATCTAGAGTGGGCTATGAAGCCAGATTATCTAGGTTCAAATCCTAGTTCTGCCACGTATAAGCTGTGTGACTTTGGACAAGCTACTCAGTTCTCTATGCTTCAATTTCCTTGTCTCTAAATTGGAGATAATAATAAATGCACCTACTTTACAGGACAACTCCTGTAGGCAATCACATAGGGTACAACGTCCAGAAGCACCGTAAATGCCCACCACGTGGTAAATAGCACTGTGATTATCACGGCTAGCGCTTTCGTTATTCCTTGAACGCATTCCTCTTGAGGCCCTTTCCACTGTGTTCTTGTGTGGGTGTGAAGTTTTAGTTATTTTTTAGTCCTTTATTCTGAAATAATCATAGATTCACGGGAAGTTGCGAAGGTAGTACACTGAAGGGGCGCCTGACTCTTGATCTTGGGGTTGTGAGTTCGAGCCCCATGTTGGATGTAGAGATTACTTAAAAGAAAAAAAAAAGACAGTACACAGAGATCCCAAGTACCCTTACCTGGTTTCCCTCAAGGCTTGATTAGACTCGAATTTAGATATATTTTAGAGTAGAACTGGCAGAATTTGCTAAGGGAATGGATGTGGGTGCTACTAAAGGAGGAGTAAAATGTTGATAATCTCTGCCTACCTACCCTGCTTGTTGGTCATCTCAAAAGGAGTACTGAAACACCCCTGCTACAAGAACATTCGTAAAGGACTATTGAAAAACAGGCTGAGTCCAATAGTCCCAGATTTGAGACAAGGGTCCTTGGCGTCTGTGGTCAAATGGGGACTGGTGGATCCCGGAGGTTCCTCGGGCTGATGTCTGTCATGGAGTGTGGTTGCCTGGGGGATGGCTGAGAAGGTGAAGCCAGTTTGGGGAAAGAGGATCTGAATTGGGGAACAGACCTAGGGCCCTGGCTTTTCAGTTCAAAGGTTAAATGCAATGACTAGACAATGTTCCCTTGTGTGTCAGGGCACTAAAGACTCAAGAGGCCTCTCAGGGAGCTGGGGAGGGATGACCAAACTAGGCCTCTTTGACGTCCCTCACAGGAGGCCTGGGCCACATGCTGGGATGTGAGGGGAGTGTGTGCGGTGAGTGAGCGTGGAAAAGTGTGAGTGAATGGTCAGGAGGAAGGAGGCGACTGGGCAGATGTGAGTAATGACAGATTTGGGCACTTGAGTGTATGAGTGGACATGTGAGCGGAGGGATGTGATTGTGGGTGGGTGTGTTTGCATGATGGTGTGCATGGAGCATACGTGATCATGCAAGGGTTAAACGTGTAAGAGATTTGAGCATGTCTGCCTGTGTGTGACGGGGGTGGAGCTGGGGCAGGGGCAGAATGTTGGCTCTAGCTCTTCAGGGCTGAGGTACATGTTAAAGTGATTTGGGGGCGCCTGGGTGGCTCGGTCAGTCAGGTGGACACCTGACTCTTGATCTCAGGTCTCGATCTCAGAGTTGTGAGTTTAAGCCCCATGTTGGCCCATGTTCCATGCCAGCATGGAGCCTGCTTAAGAAAGAAAAAGGTGATTTGCCTTTTGAGGTCCATTTTTGGTAGTCGTGGTGACCCCTTCAGCAGGAGGAGGCTAGCCCAGACATGCAGGGCAGGGCTGAGGCTGGACCCTGGAGGGGTGACGGTGGTGGTGGTCAGAGCCTCTACTCCTGGCTCTTTCTACCTGCCTCGCATTGGGACCTGCTAGGCCCGCTTCCCTCTCTGTGTGGAAGGGTGTTGGATTGGCTGAAATGTGAACACCTTGCTTCCGTAGGCAGTGCTTACTACCGTGCTTGGTGCCTGGTGGTACTTAATACATGTTTATTCATTGAATGAAGGAGTCAGTAAATGGACTGGAAGCTGAGGCAGGGAGCTCTGGCCCGTCCGTCATGTATGTACCCAAAGCCTCCAGCCAACGGACCTTCTCCCGCTCTCACTCACTCACATCCACAAACTCACCTGCCCTCACCCACTCCGTTGCCCACACCTATTCACCCTCACTCATTCCCGCGAACTCCCACACTGCCGCGCTCCTGCATGGGGGCCTCTGATGCCCACTCCTGCCCACACCTCGCTGTCCCCACGGGCTCCTGGGGCTCCGTGCTTCTGGGTGACTGGGGATGCCGGGCCCAGTTACTCCGCAGACCACCGCAGCTCTTCTGAGCTCCTCCCTTCTCACCCTTTTCTTTTCTCGTTTCTTTTCCTTGTTTTTCTTTTCCTTTCCTTTCTCTTCTTTTTTTTTTCTTTTCTTTTCTTAAAGATTTTATTTATTTATTTGAGAGAGAGGGAGAGGGAGCACAAGTGGGGGTAGGCAGAGAGAGAAGCAGGCTCCCCACCGAGCAAGGAGCCCCAGGTGGGGCTCGATCCCAGGACCCCAGGACCCCAGGACCCCAGGACCGTGACCTGAGCCAAAGGCAGATGCTTAACCAACTGAGCCACCCAGGAGCCCCATCTTCTCATCCTTATCATGTTCTTGCTGTCTCTCCCTCTCCTCGCTCTCTCCCTCTCTTTCATTTTTCCTCTCACGCTCATACACAGACACACACACACCAGGCACATACTCACGGTCTCATCATGTTCTCTTCCAATTTCCTTCGTTTCTGGCCTCATGTCTCCTCATTCCTCTCATGCTGTCTGTGTTTACATCTGTCTGTCTTTCTCTGTGTGCCTTTCTCCTTCTCTCACTGTTTTCCTGACTGTCCCCCTCTCTCCCTCTCTTATTCTGTTTTTCTCGGTCCCTCAGTTCTCTTCTCTCTTCCTCGCTCTCATGCTGAGTCTCTCTCCTGGGAGTGCATGCTCTCACTTTCTGCTTTCTCTCTTGTGTCCCAGCTCCCTGGCACGCTGGCCCCTGCCCACACCCCAGCCTTCCCCTGGCTCTGTGAGAACCCTCTGAGTGGTGGTCAGGGCCTGGCCACCCAGCTTGGAGGTTCTGTGCCACCCGTTGGAGGAGTCCTCGGGTCACAGCATTTCCTCCCTGGGGGTGACTTGGCAGTGGTGTGCTCTGTTTCCTCACTTCTGCAATCTCCAGATAGCACGGAGGCTGGGTCTGCAAACAGACACTCAGACCCTGCTGCTGCCGCTCAGCCTTCCCTGACAAAGGTAAGGGGGGGTCACAGCGCTGGCTGGGCAAGGGGGAGGCGTGTGACAAGGTCCTCAGGAGACCAAGGTCGTGCCCCTCACCTGCGCCTGAGCAAACGGGTGGTTCTGTTCTGAAGGGACTCTTGGCATCTTCCTCAGGCTCAGAGTCTGGTGTTTAGAAAGGATTTCTCGTGACCAAACTTGCCAGGAAATCGAGCTCCCCACTTTGGTTGTCTGAGGGCAGGGCCATGCTGAAGTGACCCCAGAGACCTCACTGGGAGCTGACGATGGTGATGAGAAGGGGCTATCTAGATCTCGGGGAGCTGAATGCCATCGGCCTGACCAGCTGCACACGGTCTGGTGGCCAAGTTATGCTCTCGCTCTGCAGCTCAGTTTCTTGCATTGTCGAATGAGGATAGTTCTGCCTCCCCAGCAGGACTGTCGGGAGAAGTACGGGGTCTGGTGCAGGGCTGGGCACTGAGGAACTCAGGAGAGGCCAGGTGTCCCTGGGGAATGATGAAGACAACCAGGTTATTGGGACAAAGGGCCTGGCCTGCAACAGGTTTCCCCCAACAGGTCCCAAGTGGGAGGGACAGGGCACAGGCTAGTCTCTCCTTGTCCTTTGCGGGCAGGAGGTCCAGGCGTGGACCCGGTGAACCAGGGTCACTGTCCAGACACTTGCTCACCTGTGAAGAATGAGGGAGCCCGCAGAGTCTCCGTAAGCCTTCAGGCAGCTCTGATTTAGCTCTGAGTGTGCAGCTGTGTTCCAGGTACTTGGAGTGTGTGTGAGTGTGTGTGAGTGTGTGAATGTGTGCAAGGGCTAGGGAAACAAAGGAAAGAGATGTCCCTTCCTTTAGGTACTGACAATGCAGCCAGAGAAAGAAGTCTGCTCTGGACAAAGGGCGACGGCCCTGGGCCTGAGCTGGGCACTCGGGATTGGCAGGATTTTGATTTTAGCTCTCGTGTCTAGTGTGGGCCTTGGCAACTCAGGAGCCTCGCTTTCCTCTTTCGTCGATTAGGGTTTACAGTTCTGACCTTTGGGTTTGTGGGGGAAGATTAAGTAAGAGGCTGGGTGGGAAACCGCTTTGTCAGTCGTGAGATGTTGCTCAAAAGCGAACTACGAATCCGGACACCGTCCTCCTTACCGTCGATGCCTTTCAGAGGAAGACTTGTCTCGTCCGTTGTTGTGTCCTGGCCCTTAGCTCGGTGTTTGGTGAGCAGTACAATCTTAGAATATGAATGGAATAGATGGATGATGAAGTAATACGTGGTACTTAAAAGAGAATGGACAGCAAGCCGGCGGCCCTGCATCTGGTCCCAGTTCTGCCCCCGGTCCTGTTGTCACCATGGGCAAATCTTTTCTCTTCTCTGGGCCTCAGTTTCCCCACCTGTCCAATAAAGGTTTGGACAAGGAATTATAGTCTATGGGGTTCATGACAAAATCAGCCTCCAGGACTGAGTTCCTGCTCCTGGTTGGTATTGGGGTGGGCGGGGGTGTGATGAGAGGCGGGGGTCCTGTTTGTCCTTTTACAGGGAGACCTTTCTAGAGGGACCCCTCCTCCCCACACTAGGCCTGTGAACCACGCCTCGCCGAGGAGAAGGGGGTGCTCCTCTTTGTCGGGGGCAGCCCCTCCTTCCCCCACCCCCATGAGGCTTGGCCCAGGAGCACGCCCTGACTGGTCCTGGGGGAGGGCGTCTGGGATGGGCGTGGAGCCCATTCCCAGAAGGGCAAATGCTGGGTCCCCAACAGCTCCACCTCTCTGAGCAGCCCCCACTGGGCTCCTTGGCAGCAGGGTGGGTGGGGAGAGAAGCCTCTTGCTGTGTGTCTGTATGTGCGTGTGTCTGTGGTCGTGTGGGCTATACGGGGGCGTCGGCTCAGCTATAGTCACGCAGAACATGTGGAACATGACCAACATGCAGGACGGTCTGGTACAGCCCAGCAGTTCCCAGAAGCAGAATCATCCACCAAACCAGCTGAGAGGTTGGTATACCTTTCTTCCCTTGTGTCTTCAGCCAAAGACGATCCCAAGCCAGACTCTGTGTGTGTGTGTGTGTAGGTGTGAGAGAGAGAGAGACAGAGGAAAAGAGAGAGAATATGTGGGGGGAGGACCACCACTCAGCAGCCCCTCCCCACCCCCTTAGTTCTGTAGGAGGGGGACCCTTAGGGCCTGGGTTTGGTGCTGAGCTCAGCTGGCTGGTGGGAGAAGCATGTCAAACATTCCTGCAGGCCCGTTAATAGTTTCTAAAGTCCATTTCAATTGACCAAAGGCTTTACTGTTGACAAACCCTTTATCACTCCCACCCATCTTATTTTCTTTTTACAACAATGCTTGAATGCTTGAGGTTGCCCCTCCGCCCCCTCTGCAGCTCCCTCACCACCACCAGCCCCCCAGGCCGATTTTTCAGATACAGATCACAAGGCTCAGAACTGGGAAGAGACTCACTCACTCAAGGTGGTGCGGGGCATGGCTGAGACCAGAGTCCGGATCCTCTGATCCCCAGTCCTGTGATTTCTCTTCAGCTGCCCCTGGTTGCAGCTGGTTTGATGCACGGCCAATTGGTTCACTCATTCATTCATTCAACAAACATTTTCTGAGGGGTGGGGAGGAGCTCACAGTTACTGAGCAATAGCTGCTTGCATAGACCGCTTCATTCTGCTCTTAAAACTGCCTGGTGAGGAAGGTTCTATTATCCCCATTTTTCAAACGAGGAAAGGGAGACTCTGAGAGCCAAAGAGCAGGTAGGGAAGAGCAGAGCCCCATGTGGATCCTGGTCTGTGGGACCCCAAGGCCTAGGCCCTGTATCCTACGTTTTTCCCTTGGGCTGGGCCCTGGGTACCCATGAGGGCACTAGCAGAAGGGATACAGGAGTTCCCAGGCTGGAAGGCGTAGTCCTTTGGTGTGATTCCTGGTAAAACGGAGGGGTAAGCCCAGTACAAGGAAGCCCACAGGAAGAAGTGCCTCTCCACTCCCTCCTCCCTGCCCTGGCCTCCTTCCCAGAAGCAAGGAGGAGGGAGGGGGAGGGGACTCACAGATACCATCTGGGTATTTGGGAGCCAGAAGGAAAGACCCAGGCCACATTCAGGGTCCCCCACCTCCATGGGGATGTCCTAGCCCAGCTGAGCAGAGACCGAGTCTCACCAGGGCAATATGTATTCCTGGGGTCAGGGAAGGGCCCTCTGTGAGGAGGGAGACTGGGAAAATCTGGTACCCTGGCCACTCCCACCTCAAGGGCCCTAGGCCTTGTCCCTGACCTCTCCTAGACAAGGAATTCCATTTCTCCACCCAGAAATGTGCCCGGCATGGTGTTGGACTCCTTGTACTCGAAACTGTGGGGAGCCCAGAATTCCCCAGAGGTCAGGATACTTGCTCCCTCAATTCCTGCCCCCCCTTCCCAAATCCCTCCGCTTCTTGGAGAAATGGTAGCGAAAGCACTCCATGAGGGGAATCTTTAAAGAGTATGGCCAGCATGGCCGGGCCAGGGCCCAAATGCCCAGCAACGGCGGAGGTCAGAATAGGAGTAACTCATTCACTGAGCGTCTATTATGCACCGGGCACTTTAGAGGTTTACCTGCCTTCAACCTCAGGGCTGTCCTGTGAGGTCAACGTTGATATTATTCTCATTTTATACACGAGAAGAGTAGGACTCACAGAAGAGAAATGATTAAACTGTCGTGTTTGAGAGGCCTCAGGAAATCTAAGGGCTGGGAGTGACGGAGGCTGGTGTCTGAGGGTTTGGAAGTGAAGGATGAGGGACAATGTGACACTGTGTGTGTGTGTGTGTGTGTTTATCTATTAGTAAAAAAAATTTTTTTTTTGAGACAGAGAGAGTGAGCACATACACGCGAGTCGGGGGGAGGGGCAGAGAAGGAGGAGAGAGCCCTCCAACACTGGGCTCGATCTCACGACCCTGAGATCATGACCTGAGCCAAAACCAAGAGTTGGATGCTTAACTGACTAAGCCACCCAGATGGCCCTATTAGTCAATATTTCTTGAGTGTTTGTTGTGGAGGAGGCCCTGTAGAACATTCTGGTGAAATGCCAGAAGACTTGAACCCAGGGAATTCTAAACTCAAAGGAAAAAGAAACCAACAGCCATTACAACACAGGGTGATGCTCTGTGTTACGGCCACCGCGGGTGGCATCTCTAACTGTCTGGGGTGGAGACGTCAGACTTGCGGCAGCCAGCGTGCCTTGAGCTGTGATATGGGTCAAGCATTTTCTATTTAATCCTGACAACAGCCCTACGAAGTATTCTTCTTATTATTTTTACAGATGAGTAAGCAGAGGCCCATGGGAGGTTAAATGAATTATCTTGGGTAAGAATCAGCTGATGGCATTTTGCCAACTATCACTATCACATTTTGCCAGAAAGATGTGACTGGTTCCCGGAACCTTTCAGAGCTGATACATCTGGAAGCCTGGTGTAAGTGGCTTCAGGCTGCCGTGAGCTCGATGTGAGCAATTGCAATGACTGTGCTGTTATTTTGAGAAACATTTGATCTGATCTAATTAGCAAATTGGATTTCCTGTAGATAGAGTTTTTTAGAGCTGTTGATTGTGAATGCCTTGAATTGTGCTAAGCCCTTTACACGCATTATTCATCGAATATTCATAGCACTCTGGGGAGATATGTGCTTGGAATATCATCAGCTCCGTTCACAAAAGAAGGACCTGAGGCTCAGAGAGTGATGTCCTTGGTGAAGGTCACAAGCTAGGACAAGATAGGGGCAGAATTCGAACCCAGGTTTGTCTGAGCAGAGTCCGTGGTCTTAACCACTGTTCTTTCCAAACACTTCGTATCCTTTATCTCACTGGATGCTCACAAAAACCCCATGTGTCATTGTCCCCATTTTACGGATGAGGCCCAGAGAGGGTCCACAGTTTTACCAAAGTTGCACAGCAGTGGTCTTAAAGTTGAGCCCTAGGATTCTAAGTTAAGGATATACAATGTACTTTCAAACCTCCATTGCTTGGGTCCATCAAGAAAAAATTTTTTTTCAAGATTTTATTTATTTACTTGTCAGAGAGAGACAAGCACAAGCAGGGGGAGAGGCAGGCAGAGGGAGAAGCAGGCTCCCCCCTGAGCAAGGAGTTTGATGTGGGACTTGATCCCAGGACCCCGAGATCCTGACCTGAGCCCAAGGCAGACGCTTCACCAACTGAGCCACCCAGGGGTCCCAAGAAAAGTTTTTTTTAATTGTAAAAACACATGACATAAATGTCCCCTCTTAACAGTTTTTAAGTACACATTACAGCAGTATTGTTCACTATACGCACACTGCTGTAGAGCCGGTCTCTAGAACTTTCCCATCTGGCCTGACTGAAACCATACCCACTGAACCACAATTCTGTTTCTCCTTCCCCCTCGTCCCTGGCAACCACCATTCTACTTTGCGTTTCTTTGAGTTTGAACACTTTAGATACTTCGTGTAAGTGGAATCATTCAGGACCTGCCTTTTGGTAAATGGCTTGTTTCACTTAATCCCAGCTTCGAGGTTCATCCCTGCTGTGGCACGTGACCTGACCCCTTCCTTTTGAAGGCTGCATAGTATTCCCTTCTCCATATATGCCCCGTGTTGTTTCCCATCCATCTGCTGACGCACAGTTGGGTGGCTCCCACATCTTGGTGTTGTGAATAGTGCTGCTATGAACATGGGTGTGTGACTCTTTATTCAAGATCTTGTTTTCAATTCTTTTGGAACTGTACCCAGAAGTAAGATTTCTGGGTCATGTGGTAGTTCTATTTTTAATTTTCTGAGGAAACTGTACTGTTTTCCACCCTGACTGTATCATTTTATATTCCCGCCAACAGCGCACAAAGATTGCAATTTCTCTACGTCCTTACTAGGACTTGTTATTTTCTGCCTTTTTGAGAGTGGCTGTCGTACCAAGTGCGAGGAGCTGTATCACCGTGGGGCTCACGTGCGTTCCCCTGACGATGAGTGGCGTTGCGCATTTTTCATGTGCTTGTTCGCCATTTGCGTATCTCCTTTGGAAAAATCTACTGAAGTCCTTTGCCCACGTTAAAATCAGTTATGATTATTTTGTCGTTGCTGTTATAGTGTTGTAAGAGTTCTTTAAATATTCTGGATATTAACCCCTTACCCAGTGTATGGTTTCTAAATTTTTTCTCCCATTCTCTGGGGTGCCTTTTTCCCTGTTGACTGTTTCCTTTGCTACAGATGTTTAAAGTTTGATGTCCCCCCCCCCATATGTCTATTTTTGCTTCTGTTTCTTGCATTCCTGGTGTCATATCTGAGAAATTATTGCTCATTCCTGTGTTTGGGGGACAACACTTTCCCCCTATGTTTCCTTGTAGGAGTTTTACATTTTTGGATCTTATGTTTTGATCTTTAATCTGTTTTGAGTTAATTTTTGTATGTGGAATAAGAGAAGGGTCCCTCTTCATTCTTTTGTGTGTGGATCTCCAGTTTTCCCCTCAGCACTCGTTGGAAAGGCTCTCCTTTTCCCGTTGTGTAGTCTTGACATCCTTGCCAAAGATCATTTGACCATACGTGTGGGGGTTTAATTTCTGGGCTCTCTGTCCTGTCCCACTGGTCTATATGTATTGCTCTTTACGTTGATACCATGCTGTTTTGATTTTTGTACTTTGTCATATGTTTTGAAATCACAAAGTGTGAGGCCTCCAGCTTTGTTCTTCTTTCTCAAGAGTGTTTTGACTTTTTGGAGTCCTTCAAGATGAGATTCTATCTGAATGTTAGGGTTTTGTTTTCTGTTTCTGCAAAAAATGCCACTGTGACTTTGACAGGGCTTTGGATCTGTAGATGGCTTCGGGTAGTATGGACACTGTAACAATATTAAGTTTTCCAGGCTACGAATGAGGATGTCTGTCCGTTTATCTGTGTCTTCTGTAATTCCTTGCAGCAATGCTTTGTAGTTGAAAACGTACAAGTCATTTGCCTCCTTGGTTAAGTTTATTCCCAGTGTTTTATTCTTTTCGATGCCATTATAAATGGGATTGTATTCTTAATTTCCTTTTCTCTTTGACCCATTTTTATTCTTTTAAGATTTTATTTATTTATTTGAGGGGGGCGCTGCGAGCTGGAGGAGGGACAGCGGGACAAGCAGACTCCCTGCTGAGCATGGATTCCCGACTCAGGGCTCCATCTCAAGACCCCGAGATCATGATCTGAGCCAAAGTCAGACGCTTAACCAACTGAGCCACCCAGTTGGCTCTTTGACTCATTTTTCTTTTTTCTTTTCTTTTCTTTTTTCTTTCTTTCTTTCTTTCTTTCTTTCTTTCTTTCTTTCTTCCTTTCTCTTTCTCTTTCTCTTTCTTTCTTTCTTTCTTTTTCTTCCTTTCTCTTTCTTTTTCTTTCTTTCTTTCTTTCTTTCTTTCTTTCTTTCTTTCTTTCTTTCTTTCTATCAGTGAGAGAGAGTGAGCGACTTGAGGAGGAAATGTATTAATGGGTATGTAGTGTCTGTATATTTAATCCAGCCCCTGAGCTTAAGTAGGCTGGCTGCATCATACCCTACCCACAGCAAGGAGCTTCTGGATCCACGTGCAAATGTCCACTTGGAGCCTGAGACCCTCCCACACCCCACTTCTAGCCCGAGTTGTGTTGGTGATTGTACCCCAAGGCTTGCAGCACTGCAAGGAGCTGCTGGTGCATGAGATCTGCATGAACTTGAATGTGAGTGATTTATAGCTTATAAATATTTAGACATTTGTACTTTAAAAAAAAGATTTATTTATTTATTTGGGAGAGAGAGAGCGCTCTTGTGTGTAGGGGTGAGGGGCAGAAGGAGAGGGAGAGAAGCAGACTCCCCACTGAGTGTACAACCCTCTGGGATGGGGGTGGGGGTCGGGGGCAAGACAATCCCATGACCCAGGGATGACAACCTGAGCCAAAATCAAGAGCCAGATGCTCAACCAACTGAGCCACCCTGGGGCCTGATGTTTGTATTTTTGACCCTGAATGGCCCCACAGATGTTAGGAGCTGGGCTGACTGGTAAACCCAACTTCCCAACCCACAGTCCACAGTGGGGAAGTAACCAGCACATACTTCCTTCCAGATCCAGGTGGTCCCTCCCCTCTGACTGTTCAGCTGAGAATGGGAGTCCAGGTTCCCTAGGGGCATGACGTTCCCAGACAGTATGGGAATGGTAGGGGGTTGGGACTGAATGCTATGCAGGGTAGAGGATGGGATATCCAAATGGCAGAGTTCTTTTCTCTCTATGAATATTTATGGCTCTCCTTGCCTACCCCTAGTTGAGAGCTGCTCCTGGGCTGCTGTCCAGACTTGAGGCATCAGGGAAATGTGCCCTCATGTAAGATTGTTTGGTCGGGGTTGTGGCTGCCTTCTCCCACCAAATGCTCATTCCTTTCCTGACCCGTTAAAAATTTTGTTGGCATTAGACTAAGGCCCTGTCTGGAGCTGACAGGGAAGTCACTATGTGCGTTAGAGCCCCTGGGACAGTGGTGACCATAGTCCCCTCCCCTCACTTCATGTGGCTGAGCCAATGGAGAGAGGGAAGCTCGACCATTGTGACCACTTTGCTTATTTTTGGAACCACTGTTAGAACTGTAAAATTTTGCAAATGAAGAAACAGACTCAGAGAGGCGAAGTCACTTGTCCAAGGTCACACAGCACACAAATGGCAGCGGCAGGTATGAACCCAGGTCTCTCTGACCGTAGAAAGGGGTCATTCTCCCCATCCTTCTGTGCCTTCCCCAGAGAGACTGGACCCTTTTCCTTCATGCCAGTTTCCGCTGAATAGTCATGAGGGGCTTGGTCATTCATTCATTCAGTACTCAATGTCTGACACCGGGGATAAAGAGATGAAAAAGTTCTAGTCCCTGCCCTCCAGAAGCTCCGGCGTGGTGAGGAAATGGCCGTAGAAATCAATACTTACAACACACCGTATCAAGTGCTATACTGAGGAACATGCCCAGTTCCATGGTGACCAAAAGTAGAAGGCAACTAACTCACTCTGCCTGGGGAAATCAGGGAGGGCATCCTAGAGGAAGCATTCTTTAGATTGGGTCTTAAAGGAAGAGTAGGAGTTGAGTAGGTCAAGCAAGAGGCAGAAGGCACTCTCAGAAGGGGGGCAGCCACATGTGCAAAGGCACAGAGGTTTGAGAAGAAACGGAGTTTTCAGAGAAGCAGCAGGAAGTTTAGTGTGGCTGGAATACCGGGCGCATAGTAAAAGAGGCTGGAGGGAGATGAGGTGCGAAAGGAGCTTGGATTTGATCCTGGGCAATGGGGAGCCATAGAAGGTGGGAGGTTAGTCGAGTATGGGGCTGACGGTGGGCTGAAGCGCAGCACCTCTCAAACTTCAGCGTACCCACGGATCACCCGGCCGTCTTGTGGAAACAGACTCGGTGCAGCAGGTCTGGGTGGAGGGGGAGAGTCCGTGTTTCCAACAAACTCAGCGGGTCCCGCTGGGCCGAGGACCACGATCTGAGTTTGTGAGGCGGTGGAGGCTCACTCTGTCTGGTCGCGGGGAGGCTGCTCTCTGGAGCCGGCCGCTGCCGGTGCCCTTCTGTCACGGGGTAGGTCAGGCCTCTTCCATCTCCTCGGGTCGGTCCTCTTGCAGCTCTCACAGAGAGGGCACAGAGGTCAAACTTATTGGTTGCCAGACATCTGTTGACTCAACAAACGCTTACCAGGCTCCTGCTCCGGCCACGCGTGTGCCGGGGGCTGGGGATGCAGACGGGAATTGGAAAGGCCACTTTGTGGTCCATGTCACCACGCCCTCTTGCCTCCAAGATGGCTGATGGCTTCTCTGCTTGCCCTTTGTCCCCGACGATCTCTTTGCTGCCCGGCAGCCAGGGAGTCAGACCCTGTTGCTCGGCTGCCTGACACAGTCCGGCGGCTCTCCAGTGTTCGTAAAAGAAACTTCCACCTCCTCACCATGGCTTAGGAGCCGTCTGGGGTTGGTTACCCTCAGATCTCATCCAGTTGTCCCCAGTTCTTACTCCCCTAGGACCGCATGAAGCTTTCAGTTCCTTGAACACGACACATTTGTGCCTATCTTAGGATGTGATGAGCTTACTCCCACTGCGGACCCTTTGCACATGAGACACTCGGCCTAGAATACTCTTCTTCCAGATTTTTCTCTTGACTTGTTCCTTCTCACTTTTTAGATTTCAGCCAGCAGAAGATTTGGGTTTTGACAGGACATTAAAGCTTGTACAATCTGGGGGCTCTCTTGCAGAAAAGTGACCAAACTGCAAATACACAATTAGACACCAGAGTTAGGAGGGGGCCTTGAAGCTTACGCTTCATTGGCCTCAGGATAAATCTTCCTCTGGTTTTGTTTATAGGTCACCTCCTCTGAGAAGCCTTCCCTGGTCACTCTATTTAAAGCAGCCCCTCACCCAAGCTTTGTCATGTCACTATCTTTATTTCTTTTATTGAATTCATCACATTTTGAAATTATTGTGTTCTTTTATCTCTCTGTTTTGGTCTGTTTTCCCTTACTAGGGAGTAAGCTCTTCAAGGCAGGAGTCTTGCCTGGTTTTTTCGTGCAGTATCCCCTACGAAGTGCCCAGCCCCCAGCAGGGTATCCGTCCCTGTCAGGTGAATGAATGGACATGTCGTCTGCCCTCCAGGAGCTGTGGTCTAGTGTGGCAAGAGGACACACAGGCAATTTCAATGGTATAAGAAGCCATATGCTATGGGAGCTCAGAGGATGAAGACTTAACTGGGTCTGGGGGCAGACAGCAGGGTGTGAGAGAGGCAGGGAGGCTTAGGAAGAACCAGCTGCAGGGAAAGAGGCCGAGGCAGTCTTCAAGTGTGATCAGTAGGTAGCCAGGCAGAGCGAGGGAGAGAAGCATGAACAAAGGCATGGAGGTCTGAGCCGCCAGGCCCAGAAAAAACTCAGCTGATTACATTTTGGGTGACGTCAAAGGGTTCCACTGCAAAGGGACGGCTGGGTGCTAAGTTTGGGAGGAAGGCTAAGAGATTGGGAGTCCCATGAAGGCCAGGATCTGGGAAGACCGAAGATGTAGGAAAAGCCAGGGTGACAGGTACTGGAGGCCCCCAGTGCAAGGCTTTGGGCAAAGGCAGGGGTTCCACCCAAGAGCCCCCACACTGATTCTGGTCCTGTAGCGGGAAGGAAGAGGCCTATGCTGGGCTTCCTGTGGGGGCCTGTGGGCTGGGGAAGCTCTAGGCCCAGACAGACCTGATGGCATACTGTTACAGGTTGGGTTTACAGGGAAGCTGACTCTGGAATGGAGATTAGCATGCAGGAACGTTTTTCCTGAACTGTTTTAAAGCAAAGTCGAGATACTGTATACTTCTACCTATAAATACTTCACTACGTGTATCTTATAAATGAGGAATTAAAACATATAAAAATATAGAACCATAATATCATTATCACTGCTAACAAAATTAATATTGATCTCTCTCTTTTTTTTAAAGATTTTATTTATTTGACAGAGAGAAACACAGCGAGAGAGGGAACACAAGCAGGGGGAGTGGGAGAGGGAGAAGCAGGCTTCCTGCTGAGCAGGGAGCCTGACACGGGACTTGATCCCAGCACCCTGGGATCATGACCTGAGCCGAAGGCAGACACTTAACAACTGAGCCACCCAGGTGCCCCTTAACATTGATTTCTTAAGTCCAGCTAATACCGAGTCTGTGTTTGAGTTCTTCCAATTGTCTAAAAACTAGTTTTTACAGTTACTTTGTTTGAATCAGGATACAAGCAAGGTACACACAGCAATTATTTGCTCAACTAAGCTTCTTGAATGAGAACTTAACATTCCACCTCCTTGCTTCTCCCTCCTTCCTCAACTCATGCTTTGGACGAAGCTCTCCTGACGACTATGGTGGGAGCTGGAGTTCCCTGTCGCCACACGCTGTGTTTGCTTTCCTTTTCCTTTTTTTTTTTTTTTTTTAGATTTTATCTATTTGAGAGAGAGAGAGAGAGAGCATGAGCAAGGGGAGGGGCAGAGGGAGAAGGAGAAGCTGGCTCCATCCCAGGACCCTGGGACCATGACCTGAGCCGAAGGCAGACGCTTCACCAACTGAGCCCCCCAGGCGTCCCTACTTTTCTGTCTGCATCCTACTTGATCTCCCGTGGCTCTTCCTGCTGCTGGCCCCCACTTCCCTGCTCTTGAAAGCTTCTCCAGCATGGCACTCCTACCTCTCTGTCCTGTCCCTGCCTCCCTCACAGGTTTCTCCTCCCCTTCTGACTTCTCAGGGAATTTTGGGCTCTTCAGGGTTTAACTCTGGATCCTTCGGAATTTTGAGGCTCTCCAAATATGTCCCCGGCTGGATTCATCCTCTGCACCCCCACACTGTCCCTCCTCAGTGTCTTCTCCATGAAGATGGGTGCCACCCCCAGCCCCAGTCATCTGGGCCAGAAACCTGGCAGTCCCAATCCATCTTCCATCCATCACCAAGTTCCTTCCATTCAGTCTCCCAAATAACTTGGACAACCATCCATTTCCTCCATTTGCCCCTTCGCGCTCCAAGCCTCCTCTGGCCCCGCAGACAACAGCAGTTGTCTGGATGTTCTCTCCCTCCTTCTGGTCTGAAGCCCCTCTGGTTCGTTATGTACATGGCAGTCAAAGCCCTCTTCCCAAACCCAGATCCAGGGTCGTCCCTTTCTTGTTCAATACCCTTCAGTGAACCCCCATATTCTACAAACTCCTTAGCCTAATATTCAAGACCTTTCTTAAGTTGACCAATACATACTTACTTTGTGGGCCCTATCTCTCCTCACCATCCCCCCCCCATGCACTTTAAGGTCTAGCTAGACCAGGTGTCTCCAGTTCCCCGAGGACAAGGTCCATCCTCTCCTCTTCCAGGACTCCGCATGCGCGGTCCCTCTGCCCGGGGCTTCTCATCCGGCTAACTCCTTCTCGTCCTTCCGCATTGGCAGGAGGTCACTCCTGACCCTCAGGTCTGGGTAGGGGCACCATCTCAGAATCAGCCCGACTTCTGGGAACTCCACCGTCATAACAACTGTCGCTTGCCTACTTCTGAATCTCTCTTCTGCAGAACGGGCTGTGGGCCCTGGTGGGGCAGAGACTGGGTCTGGTCTCTGAGGCCTCAGCACCCTGCCCAGGGCCGGGAGCAGTGGGTGCTTGCCGAGCGAATGCGTGGATGAGGGACTGAATGGGTGAGTTGGGTTCACCTGGGTGTGTGCTCCATTCACATAATGAGAAAAAAATTTTTAAATGAGTGCCAAAAAAATTCATGATGAGCAAATACCAAAATTTTAAATGAAGACAGGATCATAATAGTGCCAGGCAGAGCCACGTTAGACCCTGAGGCAAAAGGAACAATGTGAAATACTGATTTTGATTTTTTTAAGATAGTACGTTAAAATATTATTAATCTTGATCACTGAGGATTTCAGCAACCCCTTACATTTTGCACTTAGGTGGGCGCCTCCACAAGCCTTACACCAGTCCTGATCCTGGTGGGAAGGCTTTCTCAACAGGTCTGGACAGGCATGGCACAGGAGACAGGGCCCAAGGAGATATCCTGGCTTGAATCCTCTGGCTATAGGAGGACTATTTCCAGTGGAGTGTTGCCCCCACCCCACTAAGCTGGAGCCTAAACCCAAGAAGAGGAAGGGACTTACTTAGGGGTGGGGTTGGATGGTGGGGATGGGTAGGGACGGGACTTCTTCAAAGAGTCAGAGGGAACCCCACGCACTGCCCAGCTGTGGGCTCCTTCTGCGTCTTTCTGAGGTCCCAGGAAGAGGGTCCCCCAAGGCATGAAGGTCCAGCAGGAGAAAGAAACAGGGCCAGTCCCTGAGAAATGGGCATCTTGGGCTCAAAGGAAAGGTGAGGGGACTGTGATTTTATTTATTTATTTATTTATTTTTAGATTTTATTTATTTATTCGACAGAGATAGAGACAGCCAGCGAGAGAGGAACACAAGCAGGGGGAGTGGGAGAGGAAGAAGCAGGCTCATAGCGGAAGAGCCTGATGTGGGGCTCGATCCCATAACGCCGGGATCACGCCCTGAGCCGAAGGCAGACGCTTAACCGCTGTGCCACCCAGGCGCCTCTATTTACTTATTTTTTATTTAAGTTCTTCATTGTAATTCCAGTAGAGTTAGCATCCTGTATTATATTAGTTTCAGGTGTACAATATAGTGATTCAACGATTGTACATTATTCGGTGTTCATTGTGAAAAGTGTCCTCTTAACCCCTTTCACCTACTTCACTCCTCCCCCCCCCCACCTCCCCTCTGGTAACCCCCAGCGTGTGCACTATAGTTGACAGTCTTTCTTGGTTTCTCTCTCTCTCTCTCTCTCTCTCTCTCGGAGCAGCAATTTTAAAATCTTCTGGTCTCAGTACCTCTCTTTTATATCTTTAAAAATTATTGAGGGCCTCAGAGAGCTTTTGTTTACATGGATCATATCCATCAGTATTTTCTTTTTTTTTTTTTTAAGGCTTTATGTATTTATTTGAGAGAGACAGCAACAGAGATAGCAAGAGAGAGCACGAGCCAGGAGGACAGGGAGAGGCAGGAAGCCCAACGCAGGGCTGGATCCCAGGACCCTGGGATCATGACCTGAGCTGAAGGCAGACGCTCAACCAACTGAGCCCTCCAGGCAGCACCCCCATCCGTATTTTCCATATTCAAAATTAAAACTAAGACTTTTGAAAAATTTTTGTCTTTAAATACAAAACCCAATGATAAGCTCGTTCCATGGCAGCACAAATAACATTTTTAGCAAAAATTAGCTAACAATTTCAAAACACAAATACTTTAGAGTGGCCTTGATTTACATTTGTTTGCAAATCTCTCTAACCATGGGTTTAATAGAAGACAGCTAGATTCTCATATCTGCCCCTGCATTCAGTCTATCGTGGTATGTTGTTTCGGTTGAAGTAAATGAAGAAAATCTGCCCTTACACAGATATGTATTTGTAGTGGGAGGGATATTTTATTGCCTTTTTCAGATAATTGATGGTGCTCTTCTTTGATACGCCAACAAAGCTCCAGAAATGGTAGTTTCTTAAAAGTCAGTTGCAATATGGACCCTACGTCATACCAGTGAACCTTCTGCAATCTGTTCCGCAGCTATGTTTGGACATGTCTCGCCCTTTGATTCTTTTATCGATGCACAATTATGAAACTGGCCTTCCTCATTTGGAAACTATCGGTTCACTAAGTTATGCAGGTTTTCCAAACACTGACCTGTCCCTAAAGGATTTTTTTAAAGTTACATTCATTAATATCGCCAGCAATCTCATCAGAAAATTCTTCAAGGATTAGGAAGCTGTCAAACTCCTACCAGCAGATACAGTTTTTCCGAAGATACTAGTTTTCTCCAAAGTTCAAATTTTATCATTGGCAACAAATACTGTTTGTTTTCCTTGAAGCGATGGGTTCCCTTTGTTCTTATTTGAGCAAATAGGATACCCACATCTGAAAAACCATAGTCGGACAGTCGTTTTTTCAAGTGCTAGTGATGATCTGTGGAAAGGTTCAGCTTACGACTCCATGGCTTAGGCGCTTTTCCTGAAGAACCACTGACTTCAGTGAGCAGAAACGTTGCATTTCCCATTTAGACACACAGAATATTAAAAAGATGTGTACTCAAGATTTAATATAACTGATAATTTCCTTGCTTTATCAAGGAAATTGGCTGCTTTGCTTTTTTTAAGTTTAATTAAATTAAATTTTATTTTATTTTATTTTATTTTATTTTATTTTATTTTATTTTATTTTATTTTTCACTGAGTAGTGCCCGGCTGTAAAAATACAGCTCCGACTCCCGTTTGGTGCCACTGCCTTGATTTGTGCTTGAGAACCAGCGGTTTTATTCACTCTGTACCATCAATGCAAATGTCAACACAATGAAAGGGCAAATAATGTCTTGGTATTATTATGACAATAGTTTTTTTAAAAATTTGTTTGAGAGAGAGAGACAGAGAGAGAGCAGGAGCAGAGAGAGAACATGGGGGGAGGCAGGGAGAAGAAGAAGCAGGCTCCCCGCCGAGCAAGGAGCCCGATGAGGGGCTCGATCCCAGGACCCAGGGATCATGATCTGAGCTGAAGGCAGACACCTCACCGACTGAGCCACCCAGGTCCCGCTATGACAATAGTTTTGACCTCATGAATCCCCTGAAAGTTCTCAGAGTTATTCCTTTCTCCTCTCTCACTTCTGCGGACCACCCTTTGAGAAGTATTATCCTAGAGCTTTGGGATCGGATGGCAGGACCATGGTTAGGAGGGGAAGAGACCCCAGCCGAGCAGAAGTTAGCAATTTCGCTGCCGGGGAAGCAGCACAGAGCTACGTCATTCAAAACAACTATGTAACTCACCATGTGACTTGAAGCTGAGTTTTTTGTTTTTAAAGGAATCACAATTATTTATCGGCATAATGAAACCTACATTTATTGAATTTAGCATAGACACGCCACCACCACACTAAATGGGGCAAAGCATACAAATTCCCTGAATTATCAAAATTCCAATTAGAGCTAGTTGTTTCTTTTTTCTTTTTTTTTCAACTGAAATGCAGTTGATATACAATGTTCTCTTAGTTTTGTACAACATAGTGATTTGACAGCTGTGTGATGCGTTCACACACAGGTGTAGCTGCCATCTGTCACCCGACAACGCTATTCTAGTCCCATTGACTACATTCCCTGTGCCGGGCCTTTCATCCCTGTGACTCATTCATTCCATGACTGGAAGTCTGCACCTCCCCCTCCCCTCACCCATGTTGCCTCTCCCCCACCACTGTCCCCTCTGGCAACCATGGCTTGTCCCCTTGATGTGTGGGTCTGTTTCTGCTTTTAGAGCCAGTTGGTTCTTTAAACTCGCCTGTAAGTATCTAGAGGCTTCTTCAAGTGATTCCACTGCTCCAGAGCTCCCAAAGAGATGGTTGTAAGCAACGAGGCTTGTCACCCACTCCTTTACTGGTTCATGGTGTTGGGAGTAGAGTTGAAGAGACAGGCAAGGCCCTTGTTCTCCTGGTGCTCACCGTCAAGTGGGAGAGTGTTACGAATCACACAAGCAGGAATGTGATCACAACTGCGCTGGGGTTTACGCAGAAGGACGGGGGGCATTGAGGCGGGGCCTGACCTGGCCTGGTGAAGGCCTCTCCGAAGATGTGAAATTCAGGTAAAGTCTGGAGCACAAGTTGGGTGGCCAGGTGGATGTGGGGTGCGGTTAGGGAAGAGGGTTCCACCGCTGGCATGGGCATATGCTGGCAGGCCGAGGCAGGAAAGGCCTGTGCATGTTTGAAGACCCACCGGGGAGCTCCATTTTGACTGGACCCTGGTGGGACGATAGCAGGAGATGAGGAAGGAATGGCAGCTAGAGGTCAGGGCGACGGCCACCCGACTGGTGGTCCTTTTCTCAGTTCCTACACCCTCCCCTGCTCCTTCCGGACTCAGGCCTGGCCCCGTGCAGACCCCTCTGCCTGGAACACTCCTCTCTCAGGGCTCACAGGAAATGTCACCTCTCTTCTAGGTATATCTTTCTGTATCCGCCATACCAGCACCCCCTTTTCTTTGTCTAGCAGCTCTGTTTAACTGCTTTTGCGCATCTGCCGCGTGAGACCGTCGGTTCCCCGAGTGCAGGCCTGTGAGGTCCGGTGCGCCCTGCGTCCGCGGGGGGCCGGCCGTGCACCTGGGGCTCCGAAATCTTCGTAGGCGGAATGTGTGAACGAACAAACGCGCAGAGCTGGGTGTGAGACGCTGGCTCCACGCTTTCGTAGCTGTGTGACCTTGAACAACCACATAAACACCCTAGATTGTTTCCTAGTCTGTAAAAATGGGGTTTTACTGCCTATCGCAGGGGCTTTCGTGAGACTCCGATGAAGCAGCGCTCGGGGAAGCCCCTGGCTCCCAGGGAGCGTCTCGCTCCCAATGCTGTTCTCTTTGTACTGGGCTGGGATGGACGGGGAGCCTTGGGCCTTGCTTCACCCCATCTGGGCCTCCTGCCCTCCCATGCCCCGCGCCCCAGCTGCAGCACAAACATCAGAGGGGCTTCCGGGCTCATGTGCTGGCAACAGAGTGGCAGGAACAGGAGAGGAGGGAGCAACTGGTGCTGACGGAGAGTGGGTGGTGGGGAAGATAATGTTGAAAACGGACCAGACTGTGGGTAGTGGGATTAGGGTTAATTTCATCTTCTTTCATATACTTTTTTTTTTTTTTTTTTTTTTTTTTTTTTTTGGAGAGAAAGAGTGAGTGGTGGTGGGGAGGGGCAGAGGGAAAGGGAAAATCTTTTTTTTATTATTAATTAATTAATTTTTGAGAGAGAGGGAGGGAGCGAGCACATGAGTGGGGGGAGGGGCAGAGGGAGGAGAGAGAGAATCTCAAGCAGACTCCACGCCTAGTGTAGTGCCCAACTCGGGGCTCGATCTCACGACCCTGAGATAATGACCTGAGCCGAAATCAAGAGTTGTTTGCTTAATCCAGTGAGCCACCCAGGCGCCCCTTTAATATACTTTTAAAAAGGCTTTTTGTTTTGAAATAATTTTAGGCCTTCCAGGAAGTTGCCAAATAGTACAAATAGTACAAGGAGTGCATGATGCCCTTCACTCCACATTCCCTAATGTTAACAATTTATAAAACTATAATACAATGATCAAACCCAGGAAATGAACATTGATATGACATGATTTTAATTAGAGAGCTTATTTGAACTTCACTGGTTTTTCCACTAACGATCTTTTTTTGTTCTTGGATACAATCCAGGATCCCACATTGTACTTAGTTGTCATACGTTTCCTTAATATCCTCTGATCTATGGCAGTTCCTCAGTCTTTCCTTATTGCTCATGACCTTGACATTTTTGATCATTTTGTATAATGTTTCACAATTGGGTCTGTCTGATGTTTTCTCATGACTAAATTGAGATTATGCAGTTCTGGCAAGAAAACCACAGAAACGATGTTACAGCCTTTTCAGTGCATCATATCGAGGGCCTGATGCTGCTATATGTCTCACGAATCATGAGTGCATCTTAATCATTTGATTGAAGTATTGTCTACCAGGGTCTACACTATATACTTTTCTTCATCTCTTCCTTTTTGTTTTTTAAAAGATTTTATTTTGAAGTCATCTCTACACCCAACAAGGGGCTCAAACTTACAACCCTGAGATCAAGAGTCTCATGCTCCACTGACTTAGCCAGCCAAGTCCCCCAATATTTTTCTTTCTCATTAAATTTTTTTCTTTTAATTACTAAAGCAATAAAGCCTTCTAAAAAAGTTCAAACAAAGGAAGCATAAAATAGGTAAACTTCCTACCCAGCCCATCTCACCTTCCCAAAGGTTACTGACCACTGTCTACTCTTGAAGCTATAGCCTTCCAGATCACTTTCTAGATGTCAACTACACATAGATAATGGTGTCACACAAATTTTTAAAATTTTATTTTACTTAAAAATATTACACAGGGGGGCGCCTGGGTGGCGCAGTCGTTGGGCGTCTGCCTTCAGCTCAGGGCGTGATCCCAGTGTTCTGGGATCGAGTCCCATATCAGGCTCCTCCGCTGAGAGCCTGCTTCTTCCTCTCCCACTCCCCTGCTGTGTTCCCTCTCTCGCTGGCTCTGTCACATAAATAAATAAAATCTTTTAAAAAAATATTATCCAGGGACAACTCTCCATGGCAGTACAATCAAAGATTCTATTTATTTATTTGTCAGAGAGAGCGAGAGCACAAGCAGGGGGAGTGGCAGGCAGAGGGAGAAGCAGGCTCCCTGCTAAGCAAGGATCCCGATGCAGACTTGATCCCAGGACTCTGGGATCATGGCCTGAGTGGAAGGCAGATGTTTAACTGACTGAGCCACCCAGGCGTCCCTCCATGTCAGTACAATCAGATATAATTCATTCTTTCTGAAGACTGGCTAGTATTTCATCTTTGGGTCACCCTAATATAATTCTCTGTATTTTCCAGATTTTGTATGAGCACATTAATTATTATTATTATTTTGAATAAATTCTACCCCCAGTGTGGGGCTTGAATCCTCTGACCCCGAGATTAAGAGTCACATACTCTACCAACCAAGCCAAGCAGGCACCCCCATAAATTATTTTTTAATGTAGAACATCTACCATCAAAATTTGCATTTCAAATTTCATCAATAGAAAATATTTAAATGTTATTAGAAAATTAAAAATTTTATAATATAAATTTTCATGTATTTTATCATCAGAAATAGATTATCTAAAACTTTAAGTCAAAAGAAGCCACAGAATGAAAGGGTATGTTTTAAAATGGAACAAGAGGGGCGCCTGGGTGGCACAGCAGTTGGGCGTCTGCCTTCGGCTCAGGGCGTGATCCCGGCGTTGTGGGATCGAGCCCCACATCAGGCTCCTCCGCTATGAGCCTGCTTCTTCCTCTCCCACTCCCCCTGCTTGTGTTCCCTCTCTCACTGGCTGTCTCTGTCTCTGTCAAATAAATAAATAAAATCTTTAAAAATAAATAGATAAAATGGAACAAGAGAAAAGAAACCGAATTGCCATTGATTTCACTGAATCACAGACGCCATTCATTTTAAAAACACACCATTATTTTATGTAGAAAAAAATACCGCCAATTCATTGGAAGAGACCGCCGACTTTAGAGTTTTTAAAATGTGCAAAATGAGAGTCTTGGAATTGATTAAGTAAGACAGGCCCTTTCTGACCCTTCATTAACCAGAATTCCTGTGTGGTCTTCCAGGCACGGGCAGGATTCTATGACCAGCTGCCCCTTTCAGCCACGGCGATGGGGGCGAACGATTCCTCTCGTGTGGACTCTGAGTTCCGATACACCCTCTTCCCGATCGCTTACGGCATCATCTTCGTGCTGGGGGTCACCGCCAACAGCTACGTGCTGTGGGTCTTCACCTGCCTGTACCCGTCCAAGAAGCTCAACGAGATAAAGATCTTCATGGTGAACCTCACGGTGGCTGACCTGCTCTTCCTGGTCACCCTGCCCCTGTGGATCATCTACTACCACAACCAGGGCAACTGGATCCTGCCTGAGTTCCTGTGCAACCTGGCTGGCTGCTTCTTCTTCATCAACACCTACTGCTCGGTGGCCTTCCTGGCTGTCATCACTTACAACCGCTTCCAGGCCGTGACCCGGCCCATCAAGACAGCTCAGGCCACCACCCGCAGGCGTGGTTTCTCCGTGTCCCTGGTCATCTGGGTGGCCATTGTGGCTGCGGCCTCCTACTTCTTCATCCTGGACTCCACCAACGTGGTGCCCAGCAAGGCCGGCTCGGGCAACGTCACCCGCTGCTTTGAGCACTACGAGCAGCGCAGCGTGCCTGTCCTCATTATCCACGTCTTCCTCGTGTTCAGCTTCTTCCTGGTCTTTCTCATCATCTTCTTCTGCAACCTGGTCATCATCCGCCGGCTGCTCTCGCAGCCCGTGCAGCTGCAGCACAACGCCGAGGTCAAGCGCCGGGCTCTGTGGATGGTCTGCACGGTCTTGGCTGTGTTCATCATATGCTTCGTGCCCCACCACCTCGTGCAGCTGCCCTGGACCCTGGCCGAGCTTGGCTTCCAGAACCTTCACTCCCACCAGGCGATCAACGATGCCCATCAGGTCACCCTCTGCCTTCTTAGCACCAATTGCGTCTTGGACCCCATCATCTACTGTTTCCTCACCAAGAAGTTTCGCAAGCACCTCACAGAGAAGTTCTACAGCATGCGCAGCAGCCGGAAGTGCTCCCGGGCCACCTCGGAGACCGGCACTGAGGTGGTCATGCCGCTCAACCACCTCCCTGTCCAGTCCCTCAAAAAGTAGTGCCTGATTCTTGGGGCCAGGCCCAGGGCCTTCTCCTTCAGGGATGTCACAGAAGGCCCTGGGGGATGAAGGGGTCTCTGCTGTGGTCTGGGCACCCCCTCCCTGGGCACAAGGGGCCTTTTCAGTATGGAGGCTACCTCACCAAGGTAGGGGTGATGGCAGGGCCAGACCGCTGGGAAATCCAGGACTTGAATAATAACCTTGGCTGGTGACCTCATCCTGAATCCCTGCATCTGATAGCTCTGCAGGGAATGTCAGGGCCAGGCGCAGACCTTGGGGGCAGACTCTGAGCCACCCTGTTCACCCTACCAAGGCAGCTGCCCCGAGCCAGTATGGCCTGACATTTTGGGGCAACTACTACCTTTGTCACCATAAAGGCAGAGAAGGGGGTTTGGGGAAAGGGATCCTCTCTTGGTTGTGTGGTGGTGTCTCTGGGGAAGACTTTTGAGCTAGGATAGTGCCACCTTGTCTCCATTCAGAGGCACAAGGTCTTTGTGACACTTCTTAGGAAACATGGTTCAGTGGAACCTTTTCCCACTCATCCAACCACCTGTCTTGAATGGTGTCAGAGAAGGTAAGACATGCACAGGTCAAAAGCTAGGATGGAGAGACAACCTCCCTGAGGTTGTCTCCTGAGGCAAATGGGTCTCTTTGCACAGGCCTTGCCTCAAGCTTCGGTCAGTGCTGGGGGAGTGGGAGAGACACGACTGCCACATCCATCTGTCTCTGATGATGACCTCATCTGATGAATTACCTCCTGTGGGGCAGCTCCCCACTGTGCGTGGGCAGAGACCGCTCAAAGCCAAGTTGGGGGCATCCAGGGCACCACGCTGCTCAGAGGTTTCCATGAGAAAGGGCACTTAGGCAGAGAAGGACCTGTGTGTGGGTGAGGCCTCCAGAGTGGGAGGAGCCTGTCAGGTCTCATCTACCACCTGGCTTTCTGGGGCAGGGAGGTGGGGGGTGGGGGATGGGGAGCCCTCCTAATTTAGCTTCCAAAATGTGAGAGGAGCAGTTATGGTCCCAAGGGCCAGCAGGCACTTTGAATTTTGGGTGCAGAAGAGAGGTGTCAGCTTCTCTTAAGGATCTCTAGATGCCTCCTTGTGATTTTCGGCAAATGTATTCAAATGAGCTTCCTCTCGCCCCCTGAGCACCCGCGGTGTGAACCTGGCAGCCACAGACTCAGGGGCTTGGAGGAGACTTCCCTGATTGTCAGAGCCCTGTGTTCCTTCTGAGACATCTTCCTCCCTTCCAGCCATAACCCCGTCAAGTGAGATCCTTGTTTCCTGTCTAGGAGGCTGATTTTGATAACCACTTCCCCCTGGGCCAATAGCCTGCTTGGGTCTGGGATGGTGGCTATGGGCTGAACTCAGCTAATGGTGACGAGGTGGACAGTGCAGCAGAATTGAGGTTTGGTGTCGCACAGACCCAGGTTCAAGTCTTGGCTCTGTTACTTCCTACCAAGGGACTGTGAGCTCAATTTCCTACCTCACGGGGTTGCTGAGAGCGGTGAATGCTCTTGGTCAGGGTGATTGCTCGTGCCAGAGTCTCCCTTTTTCCGAGAACACGTTCCCCTTGATCCTCTGATAGGAGCTGAATGGAGGAGATGTGGGCATCTGGCTCTAGTTGGGCCAGTCAGGTTCTCTCTCTCAGGAATAAGCAGCCAGAACCAGGGCTGCTATTTCAGGCTCTGGAGATCACTAACCTGAAGACGTACAAGTCTGGAGCTGTGAGTGTGTGTGTGTGTGTGTGTGTGTGTGTGTGTGTCTATGTGTATGAGGTGGGGCTGGGGAGGGTGGGTGACCTGCTTAGAGAGAAGATGGGAATGTGCAGAGCAAAGCAGAGACCAGAGGGAGACCAGAAGCCTGGAGAGAGGAGGGCAGGTGTTTCCCGGGCCTGCTGCCGTCTTCCTCCGGGCCAGGCCTTCTCTAAGCCCAACATCTGCACTCCTTCCTTTGGGTCCTGTGAGATTCCCTCGTCAGGATGCATTCTCTTATTTTGCTTAAGCCTAGTTGAGTGAGTGTCTATGACTTGCATCTCATCTCTGAATCAGGTGAATGCTTAGATGCTAAAGCTCGGTGTTTCTTGCCTTTCAGTCATTTGTGTACATCTCTCCCGTACACAATGTTTCAATACCCGTGTATCATCTGTATGTTTACTTAATAAATATTTTGCTCTAAACAGAGTCACTTTTTTAAAAAAAGATTTTATTTTTATTTATTTGAAGAGAGAGAGACAGCCTTCAAGAGAGGGAACACAAGCAGGGGGAGTGGGAGAGGAAGAAGCAGGCTCATAGCGGAGGAGCCTGATGTGGGACTGATCCCAGAACGCTGGGATCACGCCCTGAGCTGAAGGCAGACGCTTAACGACTGTGCCACCCAGGCGCCCCCAGCGTCACTTTTTATCTCTTTACCCAAATGTCCATCGACTGGTGAATGGATAAAGAAGATGTGGTGTGTATATATACACAGTGGAATATTACTCAGCCATCAAAAAGAATAGAATCTTGCCGTTTGCAATGAGGCCAATGGGGCTAGAGGGTATTAAGCTAAGCGAAATAAGTCAGAGAAAGACAAATACCATATAATTTCACTCATATTTGGAATTTAGGAAACAAAACAGATGAACATAGGGGAGGGGAAAAGAAAAAGAGAGAGGGAAACAAACCATAAAAGACTCTTCACAATAGAGAACGAACTGAGGGTGGATGGGGGGACGTGGATGGGGGATGGTCTAGATTGGTGATTGGATATTAAGGAGGGCACATATTATGATGAGCACTGGGTGTTGTATGTAGGTGATGAATCATGGACTTCGACTCCAGAAGCCAATATTGCACTGTATGTTAGCTAACTAGAATTTAAATAAAAAGTTGAAAAGAAAAAAAACTTTATTTAAAAGGATGCTTTATAACTAAATTATAGGTGAAAACCAGTGGCACCTGCCACACATAGAAGATGAATATAAGCATAAAATACAACTATTTTAAAAAAGATTTTATTTATTTATTTTGAGAGAGAGAGAGAGCACGTGTGTATGGGTCCCTTCCCTTCTTTCTTCCCCTCTATGTGACTGTACCCTCACACACGCATGCGCATGAGCTGGGGGAGGGGCAGAGGCAGAGGGAGAGAATCTCTAGCAGACTCCAGGCTGAGCATGGAGCCCCACTTGGGGCTTGATCCCAAGACCCTGAGATCCATGGGCGCCTGGGTGGCTCAGTTGGTTAAGTGTCTGCCTTTGGCTCAGGTCCTGATTCCAGGGTCCTGGGATCGAGCCCAGCATCAGGCTCCCTGCCTGATGGGGAGCCTGCTTCTCCCTCTCCCTCTCCCTTTCCCTCTGCTGCGCCCCCTGCTTGTCCTTTCTCTTACTCTCTCCCCTGCTCTCTGTCAAATAAATAAAATCTTAAAAAAAAAAAAAAAGACCCTGTGATCCTGACCTAAGCTGAAACCAAGAGTCGGGTGCTTAACCGACTGAGCCACCCAGGCACCCCAGAGGCCACCATTTTTATGTCTTAAATACTATAGTTACTGAGGTTTGTCCACCTCATTGTCTGTCTTCCAGATCCTGGGGGCAGTACCTGAATCTTTTTTTTTTTTTAAGATTTTATTTATTTATTTGACAGAGATAGAGACAGCCAGCGAGAGAGGGAACACAAGCAGGGGGAGTGGGAGAGGAAGAAGCAGGCTCATAGCAGAGGAGCCTGATGTGGGACTCGATCCCGTAACTCCAGGATCACGCCCTGAGCCGAAGGCAGACGCTTAACCACTGTGCCACCCAGGCGCCCCCAGTACCTGAATCTTAACCATCTATGTATCCACCATTTCTCACACAAGGTCTAGGGTTGAGATCTGTCTGTCTGCAAAGCTTACTGTTCCCCCGGGGGGTAGCATCAGCAGACATAGTGACATATACATGCACTTGCTTTGAAAGGGTTTAAGGAGGCAGTTGCCAGCTCTGGGCCTGTGCGCTCTCCCACCTTGAAAGGCTACTTTTGCTTTGACCACTGTTAAACACTCGCTTGCTTAAGAATTGAAAAAAAAAAAAGACAGGATTAAGGAGACTCTGGAGAGATAGACGGGGAAGGAATTTAATACACATTCTTTCAAAGTTCCATGTCCCTATTTGAAAAGAAATGTCAGGGGTTCTTCAGAAGATCAGAACATTGTGGAGCTAGGAGGGTCCAATCCCTTCATCTCACGAGGGGAAACATGGGACTCAGAAGGGCTAAGTGATTGCAGAAATCGCACAGCACAAAGTTGCAGTGAACACAGAGCTGGCTGCTCGCTTGTGTATTTTTCTTCTTGGTGACAGGATTATGGGAAAAGCTGAGTTGTAATTTTTTTAAAGATTTTATTTATTTATTTTTTTTAAAAAATATTTTATTTATTTATTCGACAGAGATAGAGACAGCCAGCGAGAGAGGGAACACAAGCAGGGGGAGTGGGAGAGGAAGAAGCAGGCTCATAGCGGAGGAGCCTGATGTGGGGCTCGATCCCACAATGCCAGGATCACACCCTGAGCAGAAGGCAGATGCTTAACTGCTGTGCCACCCAGGCACCCCTAAGATTTTATTTATTTATTTAAGAGAGAGAGTGTGAGCATGAGCAGCGGCAGAGGGAGAAGCAGGCTCCCCGCTGAGCAAGGAGCCCGATGAGGGACTTGATCCCAGGACCCTGGGATCATGACCTGAGCCAAAGGCAGATGCTTCACTGACTGAGCCTCCCAGGTGCCCCTGAGTTGTAATTCTTTTGATGAAACATCACCCATCAGGATTTCCAAGCCATCTGGTGTGTCAAGAAGGCTTCATTCTGCCCTGACCTCAGACTCACATCAGTGATCTCAGTTAGAGGATGTTGATGGAAGCAAGATGTGGCCTCTCACCGCAGCAAGATGACGCACAGACACAGAGTGGTAAGTGTAGGGCACAGTTGATGAGAACTGGGCATATTTATGCTCGTTTTCACTCATCAGTGTTATATTTGTCTTTGAGACCAAAGGCTACAAACAGATATAACAAAACCCTCTTGCAAAACACCTGGTTTTTGTGCAGACTTAGTGTTGCTGAAATACAAATCTTGCTTCCCTTGACAACCTGCTAGCAAGTCATTCTCCAACCTACCCAGTCACCCATCCATCCATCCATCCATCCATCCATCCATCCATCCATTCATCCAGCTATCCAAAAAAAACACATATAGAGTACCTATTTTGGTCCAGTAACTATGCTAAGCACAGTTTTTATCCGTTGTTTTAAAGAAACCTCACACTCTGCACTGAAAGGTAGCTGATTTTATCCCCCTAGAAATGAATAAAATAAGGACTGAATAAGACAGTGGCTACCTCCTAGGTACTTGGTATAAAAGGAAAGGGACCTACTTTTTGTTGAGCCCAGATATTTGCTTGCCACTTCCATAAGTCTTATCTCAATGAGTCCTTATAGCCTCTGTACAGAATTGATAGCTTCATGCCCATTTTGCAGATGAGGAAATTGAGGCTCAGAGGGGTCCAGTGATTTATAAGAGTGACTAAGTGGTGGAATAATATTCAAACTCAGAGCTGCCTTTGTAAATATGGGTCCCTTCCCTTCTTTCCTCCCTTCCATGTGACTGTAGCCTCGCCCAAGTCCCTGTAAGCACTGTCCTGGCTTTGGTGCGTGCAGGGTTAGAGGTCTCTTGAGGGCAACAGCGGCTGGCGAGGGCCCCACCTTGCTGTTTCTAATTTCCTCTTTGAAGGCTTTTGTGCTCCCCATGCAGGCTAAAACCCCGGAAGCAGGGACTTTTTTCTGGGCTGAGACTCCTGTGGTCCGTTAGGGGTGCTGCTGCCGGTGGATGGTGTACATGAAAGCAGTGTTTCAAAGAACTTCTGAAACCAGAGTGTCATTGTCACTAAAGTCAGAAGGTGCATTCAGCGGTCACCTGGATGCTGCCATCTCCGTAAGAGGAGGGAAAGGGGTGAACACTCGCAGCTGCTGACCACCTACTGTGTGCCAGGCACTGCGAGGGGAGCTTCACATCATCGCTTAGTCAGGATGAAACTGACTCTTCCCTCTGCCTGAATTACTTTTCTCCCCAGATTCTAGCTGTCTGGCTCACTCCCTCCCCTCCATCAAGACAGCTCAAATGTCCCCTTCTCAGTGAAGCCCGGTTTGACCACTTTATTTAAAGCAGAAGCTTAAAGAATGAAGTGATTCTCAAGGCCACGCAGTAAACAGCTGGGTCTGTCTGGCTCCAGAGGCCATGCGCTTTTCATTCTAGCACACTGACGTCCTCTGTAGGCTCCTTTCATGACATGCACGGTGCCCGTCAGTGTATTCTCTGTATTTATAGGTCTGAGTCTGTCATTTTTTCTATTCATTCTATGAAGATTCCATTTATGAGTGGAATCATATGGTATTTGTCTTTCTCAGTCTGACTTATTTCTCTCTGCATAATACCCTCTAGGTCCAGCTGTGTTCTCGTGAATGGCAAGACCTCATCCTTTTTTAGGGCTGAGCAAGCATAGATCCTTTTTTCACCTGCATTTTGCTGGACGCCTCCCTTGGGCATTTTTCTGTCTGAATGCCTGTTATTTTCCGTCACCACCTTTCTTCAGTCTCACCCCCCATGACGGCTCAAGAGCACTCAGTGAGTATCTTTGACTTTGTCTGTATCCTTGGAAAATGTAGTGTTAGCCTCTTTAAAAGTATTCATTTAAAATTTACATGAAAGGCACAATTCACGTAAGTTGGGCTATGGACCTCCTTCTGTCTCCTAATTGTCCCACTCAGCATCATTTTTACAATTTAACCATGGTGAAGCGAGCACGTCGGATTCACGGTTGCAAACATCTGCCTGGCCCTCCAGCATGTGTGTCTACGTTTTACTTACCTGTTCCCCTGGTGATGGACAGTTGGGTTGTCTTCCGCTCGCTTTTCTAGAAACAATGCTGTGAGGAGATCCTTCCAGGTGCTCTCCTATGTACCAATGAGAATTTCTCTGGGATGTATACCCAGGGACAACATTCCTAGGTCAGAGGCTTCACTCCTACATAATTGAACTTAGACCTGCCAAATCACTTCTGGAATGGCTGCACCAGTCTACACTCGCACCCAGAGTTACAGGAGAGTTTCTATGTCTCCAAGTCCCCACCCACACTTGGCATTGTCCCACTTTTAAATTGCTGATAGGTGTTAAGTAAAATATTGTTTTTGGTTTGAATTCCTCTCAGATCATTCACGGGTCTCTCATCATGTACTCATTAGCCATTTGAATTCCAATTCATTGTCATTTCGACTCCAAAGCTTGTTCAGTATCACATAGTGGTTATTAAAGTGGCCTCTGGGGCCATTGGCCAGGGTTCGAATTCACCTGGTCTGTGATTTTCACCTCTCTGAGCCTCTGTTTCCTCATCTGTAAAATGGGAATCATTTTACTGTTGACATAATAGGATGGTTTCGAGGATTTAAGATTTCTTAGAATAATGCCCAGCATGGAATAAGTACCCGTGAATGTGGTGTCCTGTGTGGATAGATTGTGTCATTCTTCATGCAGGCCTTCTGTTCATTCCAGCTCATAACCCTGTTTCCTCACCTCTGCTCATAAAGTTCATATTGTGTAACCCTGAATTTCCCTCAGAAATGTGAAACCATAAAAAAGAAAACAGAATGTAACTAGTCCGGCTTTCTTATTTAACTTCTCAGGTCATTCTAAAGGACTTTCAGAGAATGTTTCAAGAATTGTCACATGCATGAGTCAGGGGATTTTGGCATTCAGAAGGAAATGATGAATCAGTTCCTTAAAAGAAAGGGTAGGTCATGAAAGCACACTATTAACAGAGTGAAAAGGCAACCCACTGAATGAAAGAAATTATTTGCAAACCATATATCTGATAGGGGATTGATACACAGAACATAGAAAGAGCTCCTACGACTCAACAATAAAAAACTAAAGCAAAGGCCCGTGTACCAATGGCCAAGAAGCACAGGAAAATATGTTCAAACTCACTCCTGATGAGGGAAATGCAAATGAAAGCCACAGTGAGTTGAAAACAGGAAATAACAAGAGCTGGCAAGGCTGCGGAGGAATGAAACTCAGGTGCACTGCAGGGGGGAAGGGAAAATGGTGCAGCTACCGTGGAAAATGGTATGCAGTTCCTCAAAAACTTAAACGCAGAATTACCACATGACCAGTCATTCCAGCGCTACCCAACGCTACCCCAAAGACTTGAAAGCAGGGACTCAACACTAAGGTTCATGGCAGCAATAGTCACAACAGCCAAAGGTGGGAGCAACCCAGGTATCCATGAGGGATGAATGGGTCAACAAGAGGTGGTATACACATGCAATTGAATATGATTCAGCCTTAGAAGAGAAGGAAATTCTGACACATGCTACAACCTGAATGAACCTTGAAGACATTATGATGAATGAGAGAGGCTAGACACAAAGGACAGGTATTTGTATGATTCCACTTAGAGGAGGTGCCTAGAGTAGTCAAAGTCATGGAGACAGTAAATGGAGTGGTGAGCGCCATGGCTGAGGAAGAGAGGAATAAGTTATTGTGCAGCAGGTATGGCGTTTCAGTTGGGAAGATGGAGAAGTTCTAGAGACGGATGGTGTGGATGGTTTACAACAACATGAAGATACTCCATGCCACTGAAGTGTGTACTTAAAAACTGCTGGAATGGTAACTTTTATGTTACCACACACACACGCACACACACACATAGCCTTTTTTAAAAAAGGAGGACAGGGTTGGAAGAAGTGGGGTGAGAAGGGAGAAATTCTGCCTCCCAAAGTATCCTTTTTCAGGGTAAGCCCACCGTGTTCAAGGTGGGGCCGCCTGCCATTGATTCAACCAACTCTACTGGAGCTGCCGTGGGTGAGAGAGCCGTGCACGTGGGACGTCCTTGGCATGTGTGCCTGTCTGAGGCCGCCCCGTCCAGGGAAAAGAGAATGGGAGTCTGTCCTTCATTTCACCAACGTTTAGTGATTCCTTGCCAATAGGTAGCACTCGGTCATGGACTGTGAGCACAAATTAGAAAAAAAAAAAGAAGTCTCTGTCTTCACACTTCAGCAAAGTGGCAGATGTGTTAAAAATGCAACAGAGCCTCATGCCTGCTGTTCCGTGGTCTGCTCCTGCCGGCTGTCATGCTGGTAGCTCGAAATCAGCCCTGTTGGGAGTACTTCCGCCACAGAAACGAACGAATGCCACAATTCTTTAGAACCACAGCTCTGTCACTGGCTCTGTGCTCCTGCAAATCACGTCACCTCCCCAGTCTGTTTCTTTCTCTGTAAAATGAATATAATAAATACCAGCTCCTTTCTCTTCCCTTTCCTCAGACAGGGATAATTTGACACTTGGGATGGGGCGTTGGTTGTTCTTGGATGACAGGGAGCCTGTGTAGCCCCAGATAACCGCTGATACACCTCCCCCCTCTCCTCAGTTGGCAGCAATGTCTCCCCGGGCTGCTGTTGTCCGGAGAAAGCAACTGTCCAGAAATAACTCCACGGGCACTTATTATGTACCCTGGGGAGAGGAAGGGGAAGACTAGAAAGGAAGGAGGTAGTTACTGCTCTCCACAGTTCATTGTTTCATTGTTTATACTTGACCGTATGACTGATGGTGGCTCCCAACGTTACAGATGTTCCACAACAAACGAACCTCAGCCAAGCAGCCCCCAAACCCAGTCAGCGAGCATGATGCGGAATGGGAAGAACGCGGGCCTTGGAGTTGGGTCTAGATCTATCTCCGAGGGCTGTTAGCACTAGCGGTTTGGTCTTAGGTAACTGAATGCCTATCTCTGAGCCTCAGTTTTCCCATCTGTAAAAAGGGAGACTGCAACGACTACACAGATGTGTTAGAAGTTTCGGGGGAAGTAATGGAGGGAAAACCATTTGTAATCTGTCAGGGGGCCTTCCACGTGTCATCAGATGGGAGCAGCTAACTGGGGCAGCACTGCTGGTTGCCTAGTATCTATCCCCTCCCTCTTCCAAGATAGAAGAGCCCCTACTTTACTCGGAGTAACAAGGCATCTAGCTTAGAGATGACAGTTCTGATAGCTAGGGGTAGACTTGGGACTCATGAGAGGGTAAGTGAAAGATTTGATAGATCTGGAAATGCTGCTTCAAGAGAGTTGACTCAGCTAAGGGATCCCCTTTGGCCTCTCCCTCCTTCTTCCTCCTTGCCTGGAATTTGGTGCTGCAGCAGCCATCTTTGGCCCTGAAGGGACCTTGAAGCTAGAAACTATTTGCTGTGATGGTAGAAAGAATGATATGAGGAGCCTGGGGCCATGATATTTCTGGGGTACTATTCCCGCTGTCTGCTGTCTACCTCTGGACCACTTCTATGGGAGAAAGAAATAAAATTCTCTCTTGTTTAAGTCTCTGTTATTTGGGGTTTTCCTTATATGGAGCAGATCTGACATACCCGAATATTGCTGGAGGGAGCGCGGAAGACACCAATGGGGAGAAGGCACCTCTTACTGAGCTCCGCTATGGGCTCACAGGGTCTCCACTCCCATGTAGTTTCGGGCTTCTTTTTTTTTTTTTTTTTTTAAAGATTTTTTTTTATTTATTTATTTGACAGAGAGAGAGACAGCCAGCGAGAGAGGGAACACAAGCAGGGGGAGTGGGAGAGGAAGAAGCAGGCTCATAGCGGAAGAGCCTGATGTGGGGCTCGATCCCATAACGCCGGGATCACGCCCAGAGCTGAAGGCAGATGCTTAACGACTGAGCCACCCAGGCGCCCCAGTTTCAGGCTTCTTGCTAGAGTTCTCAGAAGCACTGGACTCTGTGGACCGTTCCCTTCTTCTCAAAACTCTCTCATCACCTGACTTCTGTGACCTCACATTTTTCCTGATGTTGGTGGAGTTTCTTTAAAAAAATTTTTTTAAAAATTTTTATTTGAGTATAGTCAACACACAATGTTACATTAGTTTCAGGGGTACAACTTCGTGATTTGACAAGTTTATACATCATGCTGCGTTCAGCACAAGTGTAGCTCCCGTCTGCCCTGTTACATTGCTTCTCCAGTATCATGGACTGTATCCCTTATGCTGTGCGTTTCATTCCTGTGATTTATTCATTCTATAACTGGAAACCCATATCTGCCACTCCACTTCACCCATTTTGCCCACGCCCCCACCCTCGGCAACCATCAGTTTGTGCTCTCTATTTATAGGTCTGATTATGCTTTTTGTTTATTTATTCATTAGGTTTTGTTCTTTTTTTTTTTTAAGATTTTATTTATTTATTTGACAGAGAGAGAGACAGCCAGCGAGAGAGGGAACACAAGCAGGGGGAGTGGGAGAGGAAGAAGCAGGCTCATAGCGGAAGAGCCTGATGTGGGGCTCGATCCCATAACGCCGGGATCACGCCCAGAGCTGAAGGCAGATGCTTAACGACTGAGCCACCCAGGCGCCCCAGTTTCAGGCTTCTTGCTAGAGTTCTCAGAAGCACTGGACTCTGTGGACCGTTCCCTTCTTCTCAAAACTCTCTCATCACCTGACTTCTGTGACCTCACATTTTTCCTGATGTTGGTGGAGTTTCTTTTAAAAAAATTTTTTTAAAAATTTTTATTTGAGTATAGTCAACACACAATGTTACATTAGTTTCAGGGGTACAACTTCGTGATTTGACAAGTTTATACATCATGCTGCGTTCAGCACAAGTGTAGCTCCCGTCTGCCCTGTTACATTGCTTCTCCAGTATCATGGACTGTATCCCTTATGCTGTGCGTTTCATTCCTGTGATTTATTCATTCTATAACTGGAAACCCATATCTGCCACTCCACTTCACCCATTTTGCCCACGCCCCCACCCTCGGCAACCATCAGTTTGTGCTCTCTATTTATAGGTCTGATTATGCTTTTTGTTTATTTATTCATTAGGTTTTGTTCTTTTTTTTTTTTAAGATTTTATTTATTTATTTGACAGAGAGAGAGACAGCCAGTGAGAGAGGGAACACAAGCAGGTGGAGTGGGAGAGGAAGAAGCAGGCTCCCAGCGGAGGAGCCTGATGTGGGGCTCGATCCCATAACGCCGGGATCACGCCCTGAGCCGAAGGCAGACGCCCAACGATTGCACCACCCAGGCACCCCCTAGGTTTTGTTCTTTAATTCCACTCATTGTGGAATCAAATTCCATAATGAGGGGAATCATATGGTATTTGTTGTTCTCGGTCTGACTTATTTCACTCAGCATAGTATCCTCTAGGTCCATCCATGCTGTCTCAAATGGCATGATCTCATTCTTTTTTTATGGCCATGTAATAGTCCATCACATATATATGATGGGGTCTCTCTTGATTATCAAGGGACAGAAATCTTGACTTATGTGGGACAGAGGCAAAGGGAGAAGGTCTGCTCCCTATTTCTCTAGTCTTGCCTTCCGTCAGATTTCTGTTGGTCCTTTACCTTTTTTCTTTTCCTCAAACTTGTCATGTTCTCTCTCATTGTTTAATCATGGGTATTCTGTGCAGTCTGGTGGATTACCTGTAACTCAACCCTCATATCCCCATAGACCCTTTTTCAGCCTCCTGGACTAGAGCATATTCCTTTTTTATTTTTATTTTTTTTAAGAAGCAGGCTCCCTGCTGAGCAAGGAGCCCGATGCAGGACTCAATCCTAGGATTGTGTGATCATGACCTGAACCGAAGGCAGACACTTAACCGACTGAGCCACCCAGGGATCCCTGGACTAGAGCATATTCTCCCAATATAAACTCTCATTGCATTCCATTACAAACATTATAGATGGTATATTTCACCTAGATAGGGCTAGCTCAATTCTAATTTTCCATTTACTTGTATATGCATTTGTTTAATACTTGTTCTCCCCAACACAACCACTACTAGTTTGTAAGTTCCAAGGGAGAAAGGGCCTTGTCTGTGTCTGTTCACCATTAAATCCCTAGCACCTTGTTCTGTAGGCATTTACTGTCTCTTAAAAACATGGATGCACATGCTCATTGTCGGATCTGGACACCGAGGCTCGTTCCAAGGTCATACAAGCAGCGGGGAGGGGGGTAGACTGCAAATCTGCCTCTTCAAACTGCCTTTTCTTTTTTTCACTCTAACGTCCTCTGAGATGGGGAAGGGTTAGGATTGTACCACTTCTGGGTGTGCAGCTCTAGAAAACTTATCTGATTCCTGAAGTCTTTGGAAAGGGATCTGAAAAGAGTGACGGTTCTCCTGAACTTTCAGGGGTGGGAGGAAGTTCTCCTTTTCCTTTTCTCTCATTTACATCTCTCTTTTCTTCCTCCCTTGCATCTCCTTCCCTCCTTTCCTAACTTTCTAAAATATTCCTAAGTTCCTGCTTACTGCCAGACCCTGTTCTGGAAGATGGTGACACAGAGATGAATCAACCACAGTATCTCCCCTCAAATCTAGTCTGTTTGAGTTCTAGGTCAAGTCAATAAATTTTAACCCAGTATATTTTCCTCCTCTCTAAAATGGGCATTTTCCTTACTACGCTTGTCAGACTTTCTGGATGCAAGTAACTGAAACTAACTCTAGAATGGACATCAGATGGATCCCAGGATTGAAAGGAAAGCAGGATAACCGCCTCAGGGAACAGGACAGTGGGCAACTAATGTAGCCAAGTCCATACTCTAGGAACTACCCTGTGATATCAATGTCACAGGCACTGGCATTGCCACTGTCCCCATTGTGATTACTCCAGTTATCCCTCTGTCTCTGAGACTGTCCCTCAAGATTCAAAGACCCATGTGGGAGCATCCCATGAACAAAGCTTTGGTTGGTTACTTGACCAGACTCCAGCATCCCGTGGATGCAGGGAAAGAGGTAATTGCTCCCTTTCAGGGAAGGATGGGAGTTAGCACTCAGAGCTCCTGACCCTGTTGCCCTCATTTCCCTATGGTTATTGGTTGGCACAAAGGCCAAAGGACCTCTTGAGAGGTCATCTATCCATCAAGTCCCTGGATGATAATCAGGGGCTAAGTAGCAGGGCTGTGACCTGAATCTGAGTCTAGATGGTGGAGTCGTCATTCAGGTTGTTGCAAGCAGCAGAAACCCCCTCTGCCAATTTTCAGGGAATCTATTTCGGGGAATTTATCGGAAGGATGTGGGCAGGGCTCAAAGAATTTATGGGTAGCCGGAGAAGCAAGTTTGGGGACATCCAGGAACCAAAGGAGAGGTGGAGGGCCCCGGATTAGCTTGCAGATACATTTATGCCCAAGTGCTGCTACCATCACCACCATGAATGACCTCCAACAAGATCTGCTAGCTTGGCCACGCTGTCTCAAAATTCAAATTCGCAGGAGAAGGTGTTTGATGAGATCAGTTTCCATCATGGCCCTGTCCTCCAGGGCAAGAAGAAGCATATGGCTCCTTTAGTGAAATGGATCATTTGGAGTTACTTTTCCATCAAGACCACAAAGGAAATTAATACATCGGAGGGAGGGCAGTGTGCCAGTTACCCATCACTGCCATGGCGGTGCAGAGTAGCCGATCCCATGCGTCAGAAGAGCAATAAGCACATGCATCTGGTTGTCAGCTAGGCAGCTCTGCTGCTCTCGATCGGACTTGTTCACATGTCTAGAGGTTTGTGGGCTGCTGGCTGATCTAGTCTGATCTTGGTTGGGAAGACAAGGACCTCTGGCTCTGCTCCTCCAGTAGGCTAGTTCTGGCATGTTTTCATGGGTAATAGTGGAGGCACAAGAGGGGCAAACCCTCACACAAGCTCTTTCTAGGTCCCAGCTTGTATCACATTTGCTAATATTCTATTGGCCAAAGCAAGTCACATGACTAAGGCCAGCATCAGAGAGAGCACTGCAAGCTTTCATGGCAAAGGGGGTGAGAATTGGTGCCATTTTGGCAACCCACAGAGAGAACGGTGTGTGCCACTACAAGGGGCCAGTGGCTATGGCAGACATCGAATTCCAAGTTCTCATGTTCCACACCAGCCAAAAATGCTTTTCTGTGGGATGGGCCTCTGTTCACATTCAGTGGTATCCCTAGAGTGTCAGATCTGCAAGAACAGGGAGTTTTGTCTGTCTTATTCACCATGTAACCCCACTGCCTAGAACAGCACCTGTTATGTATCAGGTGGTTGAATGAAAACTACACTGTGAACTCACCTTATGTGAACTCACCACATCTTTTCACTTTTGTGAGGAGCCTGCGTGCTATGGAGGAAAGGAGTTAGATTGGAGACAAGCCAACCTGGGTTAGAATCTGGGCTTCATCATTTACTTAGTTAATGGTAAACTTGGGCAAACTCCCCATTCTTCCTGAGCCTGTTTCCTGTAGTGGAAATCTTTGGGGGTCACCTCTCAGTGCAATCTTTCCATTTTCTGCTAATTGTCCCTCCCATCTTCATACGTGTGATGTGATCAGGTTTCTAATATTACGTGAGCCTGTACCCCTCCCTCGACCCTATCTCAACTGATCCAGGGGTATGAATCTGATCCCAACATGGCCAATCAGAGTCTCTTCTCCAGGAATTTGGAATTCCAGTTTTAAACTGGCTGGCCTCTTATATGGAGGAGATAGGAACTCAGGGGGGTGGCTATGGCCATTTTCCACTAGAGAGAGCTGGTCTATGGCAGGAGAGAGAAATAAAGCCCTCATTCCAGATTATTTCTTAGGCCCAGCCACCTGTCTGACAGCTAGGTAGGTAGCTAGGTAACCATTGGTATAATGGTTTAGGGCATAGTCTCTTGTTTCAGACTACCTTGGTTCAGATTCTGGCTTTATCACTTACTAGCCATGTGACTAGGTATGGAACTTCTCTATGCCCCAGTTCTCATCTGTAAAGCGGGAATGGTATTAGTACCTACTTTATGGGGTTGCCATAGTGATTAGATAAAAGTGTATAGAACAATGTCTAATATATAGTGAGCACTAAGTAAGCACTTCTTATCATTACACACGTCCATGAATTTCAGGTCACCCCCTTTGGTCCTTAAAATTAATCCCCTGCCTTTTTAGGAAAAGCTCACTTCAGTGGTCTGTTGATTCCAACGCAAAGAAGCTGAGTGAATATCTTTTTTCCCCCTGTGCAATGGGGAAAGTTGAGAATCTGAGTTCTTAGAGTGCTAGGGAGGGTTAAATGAGATGAGCAAAACCCTTGGCACACTGCAGGTGCTCAGTGTCTGCACGCTTCCCGTCCTTCCTACCACAGGCTTTGGCCATGTTCACTCACCTTGGCCAGAGGGGGGCCAAGTGTGGGAGATGGTGCTCCCGGTGTGGGTGGTCTTGCTCACAGGTGGGTTTGGCCTCTTTCCAAGGTCAGTCTGATCTTCTCTGACAAAGTACTTAGAACCACACGTCTTGATCCCTCATTCTGCACTCAGAGGAGTGAATCCATGATCCTGAGGTGCCTTCCCTCAGGAAGACTTCATCTCTGGATGCACTCTAGATCTTCTCATTGCAGGGCCCAGCAGCCCTTGAGGGGAGGGGACAGAGAGATGAGCCCAGTCTTCGTCATTTGTCCCCTGCTGGCACAATCCCTTTCCTGGTCCTTGGGAGATACAAAGGAAGGGAGAAAGGTATGCCACTGGCTTAGGAGGACAGAGGGAAGTGGCTTGGAGATGTGGACAGAAAATTCTTGATGCGTGTGATAATATTCTGGGGTGGAGGGGCGCCTGGGTGGCACAGCAGTTAAGCGTCTGCCTTCGGCTCAGGGCGTGGTCCCGTCGTTGTGGGATCGAGCCCCACATCGGGCTCCTCTGCTATGAGCCTGCTTCTTCCTCTCCTACTCCCCCTGCTTGTGTTCCCTCTCTAGCTGGCTGTCCCTATCTCTGTCGAATAAATAAATAAAATCTTTAAAAAAAAAACCTTAATATTCTGGGGTGGAGAACAAGGCCATGATGGGGGAGGTTTTCTTCCTCTGGGCTGGCTTCCTCAGCCTTCCGGCTCTTTCCTTTGAGGCCCCTTTTCTAAGCCCACCCAGCCCAGCCCCTGGGCCAAGCCCAGGAGAGGCAGGAGGTATGGGTAAGTAGGGTGGGAAGTTCTAGAGGTAGTTTTGTCTCCTGCGTCCGTTTGCCTCTGGACAGGCAGGAGGGGGATCCCCAGACATGAGGTAGCTGCTGTCATTGTCCCTCCCCTGCCCCTTCTCTCCTGTGAGGAAAACAGTTGTAGACTTGGGATAGTATTGGCAGATGATTCTGAGGACCCATAAATCTCTGGGTTGTTACCATATTGGCCCAGTCCTTGAATGGGATCCTGCCTCAGTTTCCCTACGTAGTTCTCCAGTGGCTCCATGAACATATCTTCAGCCTTTTCATATTGCCTTCTTCTTAGTTGCACTAGTCAAGCATCTGCCAAGGCCACATCCAGTTTCCCACCTTTTCTTGGATCCCAAACCTGGGACTGCCTGACTTCCTATCTAGGATGTGTCCCCAGAGCTGGGTCACCCCCAAGACCTACCTGCCAACATCCTCTCCACATCCACCAGCTCAACGTTCCCCATGCCTGAGTTGATTGCAGTAATTATATTTTGAGTCTTTGTCAAAGAGACAACCTGGAGAGGGAGTGTGGGTTCTAGAATCAGACCCTCTGGGCTAGGATTCTGGGACCATTTTCACTAACTTGTATGACCTTGAGCTGGTCACCTACCCTCTCTGAGTCTCAATTTCCACACCTGTCAAGGAGGCTAATGATCCCTTACTCATGAAGCAACCTATCCATAGCCCCTAGCACGTTGTGAAGGCTTGAGAAATTGCCATCCGCTGCCCCTCCTCCACATACCCCTGCAGAAGGGAAAGGAGTTCCGGATCATCATTACTCCCTAACTACTGAAGTCATCCATTGCCCGAAGCTTTTCATAAACTTATTATCAAATCAAGATATCAGCATCGTGCTGGGGGGTTGGGCCTGGGTACAGGAAACTGCACTGGAGCAACAGGCCTCTGATGTGAGACACTGGGCAGAGATAGCAAAACAGTGGGGGAGCATGTGACCTGGGAAGCAGACTGCCTGGGTTCAAATCCCAGCTTTAACTCCTTGAGCCATCAGCAAACTACAGTATTTCCCATAGCCTCAGTTTTCCCACTCGTGATATGAGGGGTAAATTAGCATATACTGCCTAGAAGCATTCTCAGGATTAAATGAGATAATCTGTGTCAAGCATACAACATGGGACTTGCCACAAAGTCAGCGCTCAAAACACCTTTGATACATAGTCATTTCCAGGTTTTTGCTACTTTATTTGATTTAATTAGGAGAAAGTTCCAGGAGAGGAATTACTGTCTACTAAAACATATTGCCAAATTGCTTTCAAAAGGGTTCTTCAAGTTACAATGTCACAAGCAGATTGTGTAAATACTGGTTTTGTTATGTCTTCACCAGCACTGGTTATTATAATTTTTAAAGTTTTATATGAGGTTTCTCATAATTAACTTAGTTTTCGTCCCTTTGACAGCAAAGGTGAACAGGGTGTGCCAATGAGTAGCATTTATTAGAACTGGGGAGGCATACTTTTTCTTTGAAGAGGGAACTTAGAGAAAAGCATACGCACACTTGGTAAATATCTTGAAAATTGAGGATGTTGTTCTTCCTGTCAACTGCTGCTACTTCTCTTTTTTGAAACATCCATTTCTATACATCTTGTTCAGTTCCCTCGGCTTCGATTGTAGATATGGAATGTGGAAATGCCCCCAATGATGAGGACGATTTAATAGTTTTTGATGAAACTTCAGATCAATTTCTATGTCCTCCCCCCGCTTTTTTTTTTTAAAGAATTTTATTTATTTATTTGAGAGAGAACACAAGCGGGGTGGTTGGGGGTGGGGGAGAGGCAGGCAGAGGGAGAAGCAGGTTCCCCGCTGAGCGGGGAACCCAAATTGGGGCTCAATCCCAGGGATTCGGGATCATGACCTGAGCCGAAGGCAGATGCTCAACTGGCTGAGCCACCCAGGTGCCCCTCTGTGTCCCTTGGAACATGCATTTTATCATGACAATTTTCGGATTCAGGAGAAATTTAATTTCTCTACAAAATTTTTGAAGGTGACCAGACTCAGTTTCTCCATTCGTAAAATGGAAGGGAGGTTGGGATGAGGTAATCTCCGAAGGTCTCTATGTTTGAAAGGGAGCCACTTCATGGGCCTGCCAAGATGGGGAGGGGGAGCCTGGGTGGCTCAGTCAGTTAAGCGTCGGACTCTTGATTTTGGCTCAGGTCCTAATCTCAGGGTTGGAGACTGAGCCCTGTGGCTGGCTCTATGCAGAGCGTGGGGCCTGCTTAAAATTCTCTCTCTCCCTCTTCTCCTTCCTGTTCCTTGCACGCACATGCACATCGTCTCTCCCTCTCTCTAAAACAAACAAAACAACAAACACTTCTTGGGGGGAGGGGGAAGTAAGCCAAGACCAAGCAGCATCGTGGTTCTCAATGCCCTGCTTGCTCATCCCAGGAACCTGTAGAACGGGAGGGAGTTAAGAATTCAAGAGAAGGGGGACGCCTGGGTGGTACAGCGGTTGGGCGTCTGCCTTCGGCTCCGGCCGGAGTTATGGGATCGAACCCCACTGCTATGAGCCTGCTTCTTCCTCTCCCACTCCACCTGCTTGTGTTCCCTCTCTCGCTGGCTGTCTCTATCTCTGTCGAATGAATAAATAAAATCTTAAAAAAAAAAAAAGAATTCAAGAGAAGGGAACTGGAGCCAGGGAAGACCAGAAGCTGAAGCTTCACTGTCCTCCACCCTCAATCACATGCATCCCTAGCCGTCCAGGGAGCTGCTCTAAATATCTCATTCTTCAGGCTCTGGGAGTTCAAGCCAATTTTATGTAACTTCCCAGGAAAGACTGTTTTCCCCATCTCAGCGGCCCCTTGTTTTTTTTTCTGTATTGAATTTATCATTTGAATTATTTTGCATTTGTTTTCTTTGGCATTTTTATGGGTTAATGTCTGTCTCCCTTACTAGAATATAAACTCCCTGAAAGCAAGGACTACATCTGTCTCATTCACTGATATAGCTCTAGTTTCCAGAAGATGTTGGGTGTTTCAGAAATATTAATGGAGTAAAAAGTGACCCCAATGGGCTGGAGATGTGGGGCTCATTCAGGTTGCCAACTTCAGGTTACATGTATTCACTTCCTTTATAAAAATGGTCCCGAACCATATATAATTGGTAGAGATGGAATTTGAACCAGGCAGTCTGACTCCAGAGTGTATGTGCTTAACCATGATGCTTTGCAGCTTTGCAAAGGAAAACTGCAGCCATTAAATCCGTGTGAATATTTATTGACACGGGAAAGAATATTTGCTGTGGGAAAATATTTACAGCATGTCGGTGAGGGAAAGCGTCAGGCTTCAATACACAGCGCTTACCATGCAGGGTTATGGGGAGGATTATATGGGTTAATACACGTAAAGCATATATAACAGTATCCAGCACATGAAGTTCTTAAAATTTTTTTTTAAAGATTTTATTTATTTATTCGACAGAGATAGAGACAGCCAGCGAGAGAGGGAACACAAGCAGGGGGAGTGGGAGAGGAAGAAGCAGGCTCATAGCGGAGGAGCCTGATGTGGGGCTAGATCCCGTAACGCCGGGATCACGCCCTGAGCCGAAGGCAGACGCTTAACCGCTGTGCCACCCAGGCGCCCCCCAGCACATGAAGTTCTTGATAAGAGGTACCCAAGTAGTTGGTGAGCCCTCTCTCATCTTCAGGATTGATTAGGGAGAAGTCAGCACCCCCCGCCCCAGACCACAGTGTGGAGAGGCTTCCCCGACACTGAAGAACCACCTCCCTGGGCTTGAAATAGTGTGTGCTATGCCTCTCTCCCCCTCGCCCTTGTCATTCTGCCGGTGGCGGTGAGATGGTGGGAACAACAGGACAGACCAAGCTCCCCAAATCTCTCTCTTCATCAAACCCCTCCTCTGTCTACATTCTGCAAACTGAGGTCCAAAAGTGGTAAAACAGGTTCTATACTTTGCTTTTGTAACTTCTTCTAAAGATGACTTCACATTCGCCTTGGGACACGATATCTATGTTCTGGCACCTCTCTAGAGACAGAGGCAGGGAAAGGCCCCGTGTCCAGATCCTACTACATGGCTGCAATTAGTGCCTGGGTTCTGTAAGACCCCTGGGTTCTCATAAGAAATTCTCTCCTCTTACTGGTTCGAGTGGGTTTCTCCTACTGGCAAACAGGCGATTGCTGACCAAGGCGCAGGTCTTAACGACCTCAGCCAGGCTGGGGGGCTCCTTCTGAAGTAGGCGGGAGTAAGAGGAATCAGAGCAGAGAGTCTGTGTCCAAATTGCCCTCAAGTTCAAAGTTCTGAAATGGGACAGAAAAATGAAGACAAAGTTCCGGGGCCGGGCGACGGTCCCAGAGCCCAGCTGCATCTGAAGGATAGAAGGTTGAATTCAAAGTGAGGCCGTATCCTGGGCAGTGGGCCGCTCCTAATTTTCACAAGTTTACTGTTTCAACTCTGCTGCTTAGAAGTGCAAGGTCTGGGAGGGCAGCGACCATTATCTCCAGGCCCTCAGCCTTCGGCTTTTGCCGAATTATTTTCAGAGTGAAATTATAGAGTCACGGATTTGATCTGGTATCTGCTACCAATGGCTTTCCCTAAAGTGGGGTCAATGGGCCCTGCCATTAGCCATGTGTGGGCATATCTTGGGGTATAAAAGGGCAGAATTACAGACAAAAGAGTGCCCAGGATGCCGCCAGGCAACCTGATAGCTATTGGGGAAGGAACAGCTGCAGGAGGAGGAGGAACTGGGGAAAAATCAGGCTGGGGAAGACAAGGCACCCGCCCAGCACACCAGTGTTCCAGGCGTTCCTCTGGCTTTGCTCTGCTGTGGATTCCTGACTCCCACTTCTTGATTATCCCCAGTTCCTGGCCTATGGGCTTTGCAGGGTTAGACTTTTTCTAACCACATCTCCCTCCCCCTTTACCAGCTGGCTAGTCCTGTATGAAGAAATGGTCACTGGTTCCTGCCACTCTTTACCTTTCCAGCCTGGAGTATCTCCCTTGAGCTCCTGAGCCCACCAAGAAAGGCCTGCTGGACTCTACTTAACGGTGCTATCTGGCCTGGGCACTCCACACCTTCATCTATTCTCTTAACTCTTAGTGGGGCAGGATGACAGAATGGTTAAAAGCAAGAGTTGGAGCCAGACTGCTTGGATTAAAACACTTGTGGCGCCCCCTGCCACTGTTCCCCCCGCCCCACATTATGAGCGGGATCCCTCAGGGCAAGTTATTTAATCTCCCTGGGTCTCAGTTTCCTCTTCTGTAAAATGGGGATGAAGATAGTAATGCCTAACTCATAGCATTGTGGGGAGGATTATACTGCGTTAATGTCTGTAAAGTCAGGGATACTAAACGAACCACAACGAATCAGGTGGACAGTCCTGTACAAGGATCATCCCACCCAAAGTGCCATCAGAACTAGTTGAGAAACACTGGCTGAGAGCACGAAGCTCAAATGCCTAGGTTGAATCACAGATCTACCACTTAGATTTCACAATCTTAGACACTTGCTGAGCCTTTCTGTGCCTCGGTTTTCTCATCTGTAAATAGGGCAATGAAATGAGTCATAAAATAAGAACAATGATTGCCTACCTCATAGGGGGTTGCCTTGAAGCTTAAATGAGTTAAAATATACAAAGCTTTGGGGCGCGTGGGTGTCTCAGTCTGGTAAATGTCCAACTCTTGATTTCGGCTCAGATCAGGATCTCAGGGTCAGGACATGGAACCCCGCATCTGGCTCGTGCTAGTGGGGAGTCTGCTCTCCCTCTCCCACTGCCCCTCCCCCTGTGCACGTGTGTGTGCTCTCTCTCAAATAAATAAATACATCTTTAAAAATATATATACAAAGCTTTTAGGACAAGGCCTGGCACACAATAGTCAAACATTTTAGCAAGTGTTGTTATGATCCGTTCCCCTTATCTGATGCTGTAGGCATAACAGGAGGGAGCCTATGATACATCATACACATTTTTCCCATATCACGAAATAAATCTTCTTTGACTGTTTCCTTTGAAAGTTCTCCAGAAGAACAATTTTCCTTGGAAGGCTGTTAATTCCTATACGTATGACTCATACATATAGGGAAAATAAAACCGGGCATGTCCTAGCGAGGGGTGAATTAAACCAACCGGAAGAGCCAAGGTGACTTACGGTTAGTTCAACTGCAAATAATAGATCCCACCACGCACACTAGCCTAGCAAGAAAAACATGTTGGAGAAGGGAAAGGGCGGGGAGATCTGGATTGAGCTCACAGGCAGGAAGTAGACAGATCTCATGAGGAACTAGAACCAGGAACTAGAAACTTCAAAATAGATCCAGACTCCCCTCGTGCTTACCACTCACTCTGAGCTGCCCTAGTGCGAGCCATCATCGTCTCTTGCCCGGACTGTTGCGACATGTTCTCCGATTTTCCCCTTGTTCCCCTGCAACCCGTTCTCTACATAGCAGCCAGAGTGATTTTTTTTTTCAAAGATTCATTTTTAAAAAAATTTTTTATTATATTATGTTAGTCACCATACAGTACATCCCTGGTTTCTGATGTAAAGTTCGATGACTCATTAGTTGCGTATAACACCCAGTGCACCATGCAATACGTGCCCTCCTTACTACCCATCACCAGTCTATCCCATTCCCCCACCCCCCTCCCCTCTGAAGCCCTCAGTTTGTTTCTCATAGTCCATAGTCTCTCATGCTTCATTCCCCCTTCTGATTACCCCCCCTTTCTTTATCCCTTTCTTCCCCTACCGATCATCTTAGTTCTTATGTTCCATAGATGAGAGAAATCATATGATAATTGTCTTTCTCTGCTTGACTTATTTCACTTAGCATTATCTCCTCCAGTGCCGTCCATGTTGTAGCAAATGTTGAGAATTCGTTCTTTCTGATAGCTGAGTAATATTCCATTGTATATATGGACCACAGCTTCTTAATCCAGTCATCTGTTGAAGGGCATCTTGGTTCCTTCCATGATTTAGCTACTGTGGACAATGCTGCTATGAACACTGGGGTGCATATGGCCCTTCTCTTCACTATGTCTGTATCTTTGCTGGAGAGGATGTGGAGAAAGGGGATCCCTCCTACATTGTTGGTGGGAATGCAGGTTGGTGCAGCCACTCTGGAAAACAGTGTGGAGGTCCCTTAAAAAGTTAAAGATTCATTTTTTGGTGCTCCTGGGTGGCTCAGTGGATTGAATGTCCAACTCTTGATTTTGGCTCAGGTCATGATCTCAGGGTTGTGAGGTCTAGCCCCGCATAGGGCTCTGCGCTCAGTGTGGAGTTTGCTTGAGATTCTCTCTTCCTCTCCCTTTACCCCTTCCCATGCTCACATGCTCTCTGGTGTGCATGCATGCTCTAAAATAAATAATCTTTTTAAAATAAAAGGTTTAGTTAGTTATTTATTTTAGAGATAGCGTGAGTGAGCATGGGGGGGGCAGAGGGAGAGGGAGAGAATCTTCAAGCACACTCCCTACCCAGCTAGGAGCCTGGTGTGGGGCCCAATCCCACAACCCATAAGATCACGCGCTGAGCTGAAACCAAGAGTCAGATGCCCAACCAACTGAGCCACCTAGTTGCCCCAAGCTTTTAAAAGTGTAGTAAGATTGTGTTGTTTCTCTCCACAAAACTTTTCAGTGGTTTTCCATTATAACTGAGGGCAAGAATTTGTCCCTCTTTTTCACTGCTGTAGCCCTGGGCACGGAGCATAGTAGATACTCAATATATTTGTTCAATGACTGAATAGAAATGCACCAGGGTTCAAGGCAGAACCACAATCTCCTTCTCCCTCTGAGGCTAGGGATTTCTTATCATTCTTTGTGGCTCTGTTCCTTGGCTCCTCCCTGGCTTCTCAGCACCCCCAGTCACGTAGCACAAAATGGCTGCCCTAGCCTGAATCTCTGGCACCTCTCAGCTCCAGTGCCACCTGCTAACACATACCAGGGTCCTAATTCCAAATTTCCGGGAGAAAGAAGGTGACTGTTCCAGCCCGGGTGAGGGGTCTGCCCCTGTCCATTTGGCCATGGCTGGGAACCACAAAAGCCCGCTGGTAGGGAAAAGGCATTTTCAGAGAAGAGGAGCACAGGCTGGCCGACCACCTCCCCAAATTGTGTAGTACCTTGAGGGCAGGACTCAGGGGCGGGGAATCCTCAGTTCTCAGGGAATCCAGTAGTAGGTTTGAATGGGCAGTTTAACCTCATAAAGAAGATCCCACAGAGAATCCAGGATATGAAAAGGATATCATAAATGAGCCACTATTTTTATTGAACTATTGAATCACGTGGCAGGCATAGTTCCAAGAACTGGATGGGTATCCACTCAATCTTCCCAACAATGCTATGAACCAGGTCCTCTTATCCCCATTGAACAGATGGGGAAGTAGAGGCACAGAGCAACTGTAGTGATAGACAGAATTTTAACCAAACATTCCAACATCCCATGCTGCACCTGTTCCTTAACTACCCAAATAAGATAAGGATATAATTCCCTTCTTACAACAAGGAAAATGAGGCTCAGAGAGAGAACGTAAAACACAGCGCAGGGTCCCCTGGCTATAGAGTAGCAAAGCCTTGGTGGCAGTAGTTCTGCAACTTGCCCCATCACCTAGCCCACTAGGGGTCCTTTAAAAACAGCTTTATTGAGATATAATTCACATACCATACATTTCACCTGCTTCAAGTGTATAATTCAGTGGTTCCCAGTATACTCACAGATATGTACAACCATCACGGCAGTCAATTTGCCCAATGTAATTTTATGGATTCCTCCATCCCAAAGAGGGAAGTGAATCGCCAATAGTCATACAGAGAGTAGTTGGCAATATGTAGGCCACTGCCTTAACCACTGTGAGAATGCGTCTGGAAACCCCCACGGGAATAACTGTGTGTCTCAGAAAAATGATGGCTTGTCGTGGTGCAATGGCGCGGGGCAGAGCTGGGAGGAGGCGGGGTGAGGAAGCCCCCACCCCATGGAGGCAGCGACTGTCCAAAGCTGAAACTCAGGCCTTTGGGACCTCCCCTGCCTACCCAGAGAACCGCTTTTCTTGCTCCTCTCCTTTACTTTTTTGACAAACACCTGTAGTCCTTCAAGCCTCAGTATAAGTATCTCCTCCTCCAGAAAGGCCTCCCTGATTCATGCTCCCAGGTTGGGCTAAGTGCTCTGCCAAGAGTATAGCTCCTCTCCATCTTGAGTCCTCTGCTTTGGTGCAGTCCCCTCAGTGCTAAGTGCATGGACTTTTTTTTTTAAGATTTTATTTATTTGACAGAAAGACAGAGAGAGCACAAGCAGGGGGAGGGGCAAGCAGAGGGAGAGAGAGAAGCAGGCTCCCCGCTGAGCATGGAGCCTGACGTGGGGCTTAACCCCGGAACCCTGGGATCACGAACCAAGCCAAAGGCAGACGCCCAACCCACTGAGCCACCCAGGTGCCCCATAAGCACATGGACTTTGGAACTAAAAAGGCATAGATTTAAATCCAGGCTTTGTCATATCCTAGCTCTGTGACCTTGGGAAAGCACATAAAAGGCCCTCCAAGAATTCCAGTTTCTCTCACTCTTTCCTTCTGGTTTCTTGGAAGGTGACTGTAAGCTCAGTTTGCATTGGAATCCTGGTGTCCTCATGCCTTGCAGTCTTCTGGGAAGTGGCAGACACATTTTTATTGCTCAGCCAGTCTTCCCGTGGGAAATCATTCTTCCTTCCCTAAATTCAGCTCGGTCTTTGCAGTTTGGGTGGTCCTGACCCTAAGTCCCAGGAGTGGCAGAAGACACAGGCTGGTCAATCCAAGGTCTGTGTCTTCTGTCGCCAGTGATTGGTCCAGGTTTGGGCTTGTGACTTAATCAGAATCCCTTCATGAAATTTGTAATATGGACATTAGAAGGAAGAAAATCTTTTTCTCTCTTCCTCCCCCCACCTCTCCCTCCCTGCCCTTCCCATAATCCCGCAAAGCATGAGATACATGGCATTGAAGACTTGGTATGCCAGCAGCCATCTTGCTGCCTGAGAGCAAAGCCAAACGGAATCAAATAAACCTGAAAGATGGAATGAAAAGAGAGTTTGATGCCCTCCTGGATCCAGACGTGCCTCAAGTCCCATGGGCTTCCTATTTTCCTTAAATTGGTCTAGACTGGATTTCTGACATTTGCACCCAAAAGAATTCTGGTCACGAACACATTGGCTCACTTTAATATGCAAACAGAGTAATTGGGTCTCTGGTGGCCTGAAGACAAGCCAACAAGCTGTGACTAGTAGAGAAGCCAGAGGCAAAGACCATTGGGCCCTTGACCACTTCATGAAGCTGCTGAATTAACCAACCCCAGGGCCCATCTAATTTAGGCCTTCTCGTTATGTGGAAAAATAAAATTTCCTTATTGGTTAATTATTTTTGGAGTTTGATTTATTTTTATGACATGTAGCCAAAGCCCCCCCCTTCTAAGATTATTTTTTTGAGAGAGAGAAAGAGTGGGGGGAGGCACAGAGGGAGAGGGAGGGAGAGCATCTCAAGCAGACTTGTGGCTGAGCATGGAGCCCTACTTGGGGCTTGATCCCAGGACCCTAAGATCACAACCTCGGCTGAAATCAAGAGTCGGACTCTCAACTGACTGAGCCCCCCAGAGGCCCCCATCCCCCCTTTTTTTAAAGTAAACTCTACTCCCAACATGGGGCTTGAACTCATGACTCGAGATCAAGACTGACATGCTCCTGGGGTGCCTGAGAGACTCAGTCAGTTAAGTGTCTGCCTTAGGTTCAGGACACGATCTCAGGGTCCTGGGATCAAGCCCTACGTTGGGCTCCCCACTCATCAGGGAGTCTGCTTGTCCCACTCCCTCCGTCCCTGCCCCTGCTTGTGCACTCCCTCTTTCTCTCTCTGTCTCTCAAATAAATAAAATCTTAAAAAAAAAAAAGTGACATGCTCCACCCACTGAGCCACCCAGGCACCCCCAAAGCCATCCTTAAGTTGATCTCCAGCTTTCTCCCCCTAATTTCTGGGCTGTTGGCAAGAAATAGCATGGATGTAGGGGGACAACCTCTTGGCAAGCCCAAAGAACAGTGTTTTTCACAGTTACTCTTGCTCCTCTGGTACTGTTTTTTCTCACAGGCCCTCTCAGACACTTCTGGACACATTCCTGATTCCTCCATTCATCCAAGTATCACTAGCACTTAGCAGATTCTGCTGGGGTTTGTGGGAAACAGGGCAAGTTCAGCATAGTATGGGCACCAACTTAAAATGATCCGGAAGACATCACTGTCCTGAAATTAGATGGGCCATTATTGCCAAGAGGAATTTCTTTCTGGCTGTATCCCTCCTTGGGACTCAGCTCACTCCCATCTCCTCCAGCCTCTCCCTAGCTCCATTCCGGCTTCCTGAAGTCTACTCTGAAACTTCTCATACTCCCTAACACAAAGGATTTTCTTCTCTGTACCAGACCCCAGGCTAAAGGTCAGGCTAAAACTGACCCACTGAACACTTGGTCACGTGCCCTTCAAAACAAAGGACCAACTACACTTGAAAATTACAGGTTTTTTTCTGCTAATAAAATTCAATTCTTAGGCTAGGGTCCCTTTCCCACCTGTTTTGGGAAAGCTCAAGAGAATAGTATAAGACATGATTCTCCTGTCTCAAACAAAGTTCCAGAGACCATGGGAATTTTCTTTCCCCTTCTAGCTACACTGTACCTAGTTGCCCATGTGTAAATATATGTATTTAATAACAATTTTATTTGAGATATAACTCACATATCACAAAACTTACCATTTTAAAGAGCACGACTCGGTGGTTTTTAAGATATTCACTCACAAGGTTGTGCAACCATTGCTGCTGTCTAATTTCGGAACATTTTCATCATCCCCCAAAGAAAGTCTGTACCCATTAGTAGTCGCTTCCTATTTCTTCCTCCCCCAACTCCTAGCAGCCACCTTACAACTGATCTTAAGGGCAAACATTTAGTCTTTGACTATGAAGTACGATGTCAGCTGTGGGTTTTCTGTAGACATCCCTATATCAACCTGAGAGAGTTCCCTTCTACTCTTACTTTGTTGAGGGTTTTTTATCATGAAAGGGGGTTGGATTCCATCAAATGTTTTCTATGCAACTGCAGGCATACCTCGGAGATATTGTGCCTTTGGTTCCAGACCATTGCAATAAAGCAAATATCGCAATAAAGTGAGTCAAATGAGTTTTGGGGTTTCCCAGTGCGTGTAACAGTTATGTTCACGCTATATTGTAGCTTATTACATGTGTGATAGCGTTATGTCTAAAAAAACATACAGACCTCAATTAAAAAATACTTTATTGTTAAAAGATGCTAACCATCATCTGCGCTTTCAGTGAGTCATAATATATTTATATAACAAATATAATAATAAGGACCAAGCTTGAATATCGAGAGAAGTACCAGAATGTGACAGAGACATGAATGAGCAAATGCTGTTAGAAAAACGGTGTCGACAGACTTGCTTGACATGGCGTTGCCACAAACCTTCAATTGATCTGTGAAGTGCAATAAAGCAAAGAGCAATAAAACAGAATAAGCCTGATTTGAGACAATCATATTTTTGTCCTTTATCCTATTACTATGGCGTATCCCATTGAGTTCTGTGTAAATATTACCGTGATGTTTTAACACAGTCTGGGCTGCTGTGTTAAATCATCGTCTTGGTTTATAAGCTCAGGTGGGCCTCATTTTAAGGAAATTTGACAGATGACAATCCAGACTCATACAACTCTAGGCTTGGTTACTTAGGTTAATGCATTTTTTTTTCTCCTCTACAAAGCTTTCCTGAAGGAGAAAATTCACTGTAAGCCTATAAAGTATGAGGCAAAAATGAGATGCTTAGGCTTTTTAGAAACTATCTTTACTGTCAATCCCCTAAGAAAAGGGACAGTATGTGTGATGACGTGTCGTCTTGGTTGGTGGCCTAATTGGTCAAAATGGGCCTCACTGCAAAGTCTAGAGCCTCCTCAGGGACCCTGGAAGTCGCCAAGGGGTGGAATTGATCACTGGTCTCTCAGAAGCAGGAGTCTCCTCTTTTTCTTTCCTTTCCTTTCCTTTCCTTTCCTTTCCTTTCCTTTCCTTTCCTTTCCTTTCCTTTTCCTTTACTTTACCTTACCTTACTTTTTATTTTATTTTATTTTTTTTTTTATATTTTAGGAATCTCCTCTCTTGGAAGGAAAATAGAATAAAGTTTGAATAGAAATAATGGTCCACAGGAGTCCACCTTCTCCCTATTATTATTATTATTACTGTCATCATCATCATTTAATTCTCTCTTCTCGAACTTTCTGCTTCAAGAAGAGAAGTAGCTGCAGCAGATGTCACTCCAGATGGACTTTTGCATTCAGCTTGGCCAGTTACCACTTTGAGGACATCTATTTTTGTGGTGTCCACCATTCTTTTCTTTGGGGAACTTTTGTCCACCCCACGTGATGCTTGCAGGGCTGCCAATCACAGGACTCTACCTTCTTGACCACAGGCATGACTCAACTCTAAGTCAACTAGACCTTCTCAGGGCTTTGGAAGCTTGAATGGAGACAGGCAGGGATGGAAGGCAGTTAGAGGTGAGTCATTTGATGTGTTTACTCTAAAGCAGTGGTTCTCGTATGTGGTCCCTGGACCAACAGCATCAGCATATGGGAACTTGTTAGAAATACAAATTCCCGGGCCCTGCACCACACCTCCTGAATCAGAAATTCTAGAGTAGGCCCTAGCGGCCTGTGTTTTTTATTTTGTTCTGAGTTTATTGATTTTTTTTAAGTAACCTCTGTACCCAATGTGGGGCTCAGACTTATGACTTGTGACCCTGAGATCCAGAGTTGAGTGCTCTTCCACCTGAGCCAACCAGGCGCCCCAGCCATCTGTGTTTTAACAAGCCCTCCAGATGATTTTGCCCTAGAGAAACTGGAAGTTTCTGCCAGTGGGATTCCCAGAGCTTAGCTGGATCTCATCCGGCGACATCTTGGGGTGAGGGTTACTATTACCACAAGAAAGAAATCATGGATAATGGAAGATAACTAGCAGTTTTTGTCACATTTTCTAACCCTGAGTCTTACATTCCTGTGTTGAAAGCTCCAATGCCTTCAGGGAAGAACAGGTGATAACCAGACAAAGCAATCTGGGTGTGACTAGGAGTGAGGTAACTGGGACTGGGACAAAGTGGGGAGGACCACATCCTGTCTGAAGCAGGCTAGTTGCCTACCCAATATCCTTTCTCTCCTTCTTTGCTAACAGACCTACCTCCAAGCTTGTTTTGGTGGTAGTGTAACGAGCATGTCAGTCACGATTTTCTAAGCTAGTCATGAAATTGCTGTTTTCTAGTGTCCCCAGCCAATGAGAGTGTTAGGAAATTCTAGTGGGGCACTTCTGGGAAAGCTCTTGCTTTCCCAGTAAAGAGTCAGCCACGACTGGAGCCTCCCCTCGCTTGTTCTTCCTACTTTGAACGTGGGTGTGCTGCCTGGAGCTGGGCTGCCATCTTATGACTGCGGGGGCAGGGCAAGCGTGAGGGGGAAGGCCAGAACTGCCGTGATACCGAGCCAGAGAGAACCAAGGCCAGAGGCTGCCTGCCTCCAGACCTTCTGTTACATGGAAAAAACCAAAAACACCTGTTTGTTGAAGCAGTTTGAAACTGGTTTATCTTCATCAGTTCATGGTCATTAGAAACTGATTTAATCCTTCCAGAGTTTTTCTGTGTGCATACTTACTTTGTAAAGGTATAAAAACATACACTGCTTTGCAACAGCCTGTTTTTCAGATGTACAATAAATAATGGGCAATATTGTACAACATTAAAATAACGTGCGATATTGTAAGCATCCTTCCCTGACGTGTACTATTGCTTAACACTTTTCATTCTGATGGCTGCAGAGTATCCATTGTGTGACTGCAGTATAATGCATCCACTCAGTTTTTTTATCTTTGGACGTTCAGGTAGTTTACGGGTTGGTTTTTGTTTTGTTTTTGAGGGGGAAGTTTGCTCTTATAAACAATTCCATAGAACATCCTCGAAACTAACTTGTAAACTTCTGAATATATCCTTTTAATTACATTCCTGATTATTTCTTTTTTTTAAATATTTTTTATTATATTATGTTAGTCACCATACAGTACATCCCTGGTTTCTGATGTAAAGTTCGATGATTCATTAGTTGCGTATAACACCCAGGGCACCATGCAATACGTGCCCTCCCCACAACCCATCACCAGCCTATCCCATTCCCCTACCCCCCTCCCCTCTGAAGCCCTCAGTTTGTTTCTCAGAGTCCATAGTCTCTCTTGCTTCATTCCCCCTTCTGATTACCCCCCTTTCTTTATCCCTTTCTTCTCCTGATTATTTCTTTAACTTCCTAGAAGTAAAATGACTGGGTCAAAAGGTAATAAATAGCACACTCTCTTAAGTAAAATGGTACACTTGCCTTTTGTTTTGTTTTGTTTTGGCTACTGTGAGTAACTATCCATTCATTTATTCATTATCCGTTCACGTAAGAAGCCCAAGAGGCTGGGCTAGGCACCAAGGGTCACTAAATGGTGAGTCAAGGAGCTCAGGATGGAATGGCAGAGACAGGTGGGACAAGAGGCATGACAAGATGGAGTGGAAAGAGTGACAGTTGTGGTAGGCAGCTCTGACAAGTTTCCAAACGACCCCACCTCCTGGTATTCACGTGCTTGTGTAATTCCCTGCCTATCGATAGGGCTGGACCCAGTGAGTTGCTTCTAGTGAATGAAATGTGACAAAAGCGATGAGTGTCACTTCTGTGAGCAGGTTAGGAAGGACTGTGACGTCTACCTTGCTGGCACTCTCGGCCTTCTCATTTGCTCACTCTGATGAAGCCAGCTGCCATGCTTGCTTGACGGAGAGGCTTCCATGGCAAGGAACCGAGGGAGGCCTCTGGCCAGCAGCTCTTGAGGAACTGAGGCCTCAGTCTGGCCGCCTGTGAGGAAGTGAGTCCTGCCGACCTTCTCGTGGGCTAGGAAACAGATCTTCTCTAGTTGAACCTGAAGATGAGCAAGCACTCAGCTATACCATGCCTGACTGCCTCAACCACAGAAACTGTGAGATAATGAATGCATGTGGCTTTAAGCCAGTCTATTTGGGGAAATGCATTATGCAGCAACGGATAACTCATGCACAAGGGAAATGGTACAAACAAGCACAGTGTGTGAGAGGTATACACGTGAGTGCGGGGCGCCAATCCACTGAACTGGGAAGGGCTGCCTCTGGTATGATGTCTGAGAAGAGCGCAGGCTTGCATTGCAATTTGCAGGCTAAGAAGGCATTAGTTTGGGGAAGAAGGGAGAGCAAACTTTCCAGGCAAAGTTCGCAGAACAATGGAGCTTTGTGTCCTTTTCCCAAAACTGTTACCAGCTCACTTGTCACAGCCTTGATGAAAGGCAAATTTTTAGAATTTCAGAATTTTAGTTCCAGTATAGTTCATACAGAGTTGTGTTAGTTTCAGGTGTACAATACAGGGATTCAACCATTCCATACATTACTCAGTGCTCATCAGGATACATGTCCTCTTAATCCCCTTCACCTATTTCATTCATCCTTCCACCCACCTCCCCTCAGGTAACCATCTGTTTGTTTGATTAGAGGTGAATATACTGTGGAATCACCAGAGCGTAAGTTTCGGGGCCCCTCACCTGCTCATAACCGTTCCAAAGCCTGGGAAGGGCCCAGGTAGTTTTGTATGGATAGTTTTGTATTCTTTTTCTTCAAGGGGTCTGGTGACTTCTGGCCTCTGTCTCAATGGATCTGCCAAGACCTTTTCACGGCCCCTCCCTCCGCCCTCCACCTACAGCACAGACTCCACCAGCATATTTTTTTGGTATTTTATTTGGCTCTGTTTCTTTGAAAATTGTTTCTTAGCAGCCTCGCCTTCCCATCCTGACTTCACTTCCTTAACCCAAGGGCCCTATTCTTGAACCCTTTAATCATCTTGACTGCTGCTTTTGACGGTTCTCAGAGTTTTCCTTTTCAGTAGTGGTGTCCAGAACGGATGTGTTTTTCTAAGTAGCAAATCTGGCTCCTTACCAAATGGCATCTGAGCAGGGCACTTGGGTGGAGCTGACTAAACTGCAGGGAGAGTCTCTCTGGCCTGTTTCGCCCCACCCCAACTTCAGAATGACAGAGGTTTGGAGAAATAAAAGAGGGAGTAACTAGAAAGAAGGTAGAAGGGTCAACAGGAGAGGGGGAGCCTTGCTATTTCCTTAGGGGTGGGACCTCTCTGTTAGGACGCTGCTGGCCATATTTCAAGATGGTGATGGTCTCCCAGAGGGAAGGAAACTGGCACCATCTATGCCTATTCTGCATCAGGTACCTGGGGTTTCCCGCCATTATCTCATGGAATCCTCACTACATCGCTTCAGGTTAAAAGCAAGACTCCCCATTTTATAGCTAAAGAAACTGAAGGTCAGAGATGAGAGGCAATGAACATGCAGGTCCAGGCCCAGCTGACTTGAGAGCCCACTCCTTGGCCCCACCTCGGGATGCCCCATCCTTTACTGGTTCTCTCAGGGGGCATATCACCTACATTGAAGTTCTAGATGAAAATTGGTGGGCATTGCAGCAAACTTCCACCTGGAAATAACTTTCATAAATGAAAACTTCAGGTAGGCTTAAGTCTTGTTTCTGGAAAATATGTCTAAAGGAAGAAGACCCACCAGGGTGCTGAGAGCCGTCCTAGGGTTGGGATTCACTTCTAAAGAGAAAAAAAGAAAATGACAAGAGAAGGCAGGAGATCTAAGCCCCAGTGTAGAAAATTGGGATTGAGAGGCATGGGGCTAACAATGAAAGCCATGAAAATAATAAGCACTATTTACTGAGTGCTTACAAAGGACCAGAATGCCTTCTATAGTTAGTGCATCTTTTTTTTTTTTAAGATTTATTTATTTATTTGACAGAGAGAGAGAGAGAGAGAGAGCCAGCGAGAGAGGGAACACAAGCAGGGGGAGTGGGAGAGGAAGAAGCAGGCTCATAGCGGAGGAGCCTGATGTGGGGCTCGATCCCAGAACGCCGGGATCATGCCCTGAGCCGAAGGCAGATGCTTAACAACTGAGCCACCCAGGCGCCCCTATAGTTAGTGTATCTTAATCTCACAACAACTCTACTGAAAAGGTAGGATTAGCATTCCTACTTTAAGTTGGGAGCCTGAAGATGAAGAAGCTTACACAGGGGGAGGCAGGAGTGATGCAGGACGTGAACGTAGGTGTGTCTGGCTCCAAAGCCATTGCTTTTAACCATTGGGCTTTATTCCAGGAGAATAGGGGTGGGAGAAATGTAGTTCCTGTGAATGAAGTTAACATGGCAAAGTGGGGGTTAGCAAGTGCCATAACTCGAGAAGGTGTGGCTTCAGGGTGGCTAGGGCTCCCCCAGGCCTGGTTCTCTGGGGCGGCAGAGGTGACTCAGGAGACTCTTGGCAGCCAGCAGTTGAGTGCTGTGGAAGAAGCTCTTGGGACCAGAGTAAGTGGAGAGAAGCAGAGTCTTTGTCACATCCATGGACTTCTCTCCATATTGGCTTGATGGGTAGGGGCTTAGGCCTCAGGGATACTGCTCTGAGGCTGGACCGGGAAGCTGGAGCTCGCTGGCCCTCCAGGTTCTACAGCCCCAGACCACTGGAGCCACACACCTGTGCTGCAGTCCTGCCCCTCCACCTTCTGAGACTTTGGCTTAGCGATTTAGCAACCTTAAGTCCCAGTTTTCTATAAAGTGGAGATAATCAGAGTAATAAATGATAATTAGGTCATTGGGAGAATTCAGTGAGGTGATGGATACGCAGGACTAACCCAGTGCCTGGGATCCGGAGTTCTTGGTAAATGGCAACCATATTACTATGAGACCCCATCCTCAGTGGAGCAGGTGTGGCTTTTTCTACTTTCCACTTATTTTCACTCTCATGGTCTACTTTGGTAGGTGAGACTGTAGTTCAATGAGGGAGTAAATTTAATGCCTCTTTCCTTTTATCCTTTGTTCATACTCTGAAAGCTTTTTATTGATTTTCTGGTTCACAGCTCATTTCACAGTTGTGATTTGTCTCTTGCCTGGAAGATTTTAACTGTCATATAAAAGCAAGAGATTTTTCATGCTAGGAATTTTCTCTATACCATTTTCGATTTTTTAAAAAAAATTTAATTTTAAGTAATCTCTACACCCTAAAGTGAGGCTCGAACTCACAACCCTGAGATCAAGAGTCACATGCTCTACCAACTGAACACGCTAGGTGCCCACACGTCTCTTGTAGACAAAACATTGGATCAGCTATGGTTCATTGGTTAAAAATATCAGTGACTAATTCTGGTCTTAATGACAACAATAACAACAACAAAAATATGTTATTAGGAAGATATGGAATAGCTCTCTGAAGAAAAGACTGACAGTCAAGTCTCAGCAAAAGCATACAGGGTAGCTCCAGGATCTAGGTAGTAGGCAGTGATGAGCAGTTTCTCCAGGAACTATCAGATGTGCCTTGTGTCGATCTACCCAAGGTTAAATTCTTCCAAGAGACTGTCTGATGGACCTGAGTTGTGTTGTGTACCCACCCCCTTGTTCAGGGAAGGAGAGGGCACCTTGATTGAAATTCATAGTAAGTGAGCAGACACTGGGGGAGAGAAATGCTTGGAAGGCAGGTGGAGGTGCTGTTACTGGAACAGGGGTGTGTAGGCTGGGTGAACACAGATAGCAGGCGTCCTCTACAAATATTTTTCTCTCTGTCTTGAAATACCAAGATTCAGAATTTTTCAAGAGTTCTCAAATATGCAGAATTGCTGAAAGAATAAAACAAGATATGTCCATCTAAATTCCACAATGCTAACATTTTGCTACATTTGTTTTGATTTTGCTCTGCATTTTTAAACTTGGTGAACTATTTGACAAGGGCAAACATTATGGCCCTTGACCCTTTAAATACTTCATGTATCCGCTGAGGATAACCCTACTCTACTACGTAAATGCAACACCATTACCACACCTAAAAAAGTTAATAAATATTCTGTAATATCTTACAGAAAGTTCATGTTCAAATTTCCTCAATTGATGTAAGAATGCATTTTATAGATTTTTTTTCAAATTAAAGATCAAAGTTCATTCATTGCACTTGGTTGTTGGGTCTCTTTATTTATTTATTTTTAAAGATTTACTTATTATTTGAGAGAGAGAGAGATCGAGGGGAGGGGGAACGGGTAGAGGGAACAGGAGAGACCGAATCCCAAGCAGACTCCCCACTGAGCTCAGAGCCCAATGTGGGGCTCAATCTCAAGACCCTGAGGTCATGACCTGAGCTGAAACCAAGAACAGGATGTTTAACCAACTGAGCCACACACCTGTGTTGGGATCCTGCCCCTCCTCCTTCTTTATTCCCAGGTGTCCCTCTTTATTCTCGCTCTTTTTTTTTTATTAAAGATTTTATTTATTTATTTATTTATTTTTTAAAGATTTTATTTATTTATTCGACAGAGATAGAGACAGCCAGCGAGAGAGGGAACACAAGCAGGGGGAGTGGGAGAGGAAGAAGCAGGCTCATAGCAGAAGAGCCTGATGTGGGGCTCGATCCCATAACGTCAGGATCATGCCCTGAGCCGAAGGCAGACGCTTAACCGCTGTGCCACCCAGGCGCCCCTCGCTCTCTCTTTTTTTAAGATTGTTTATTTATTTTATTTATTTATTTATTTATTTATTTATTTATTTATTTATTTGTCAGAGAGAGAGAGAGAGCACAAACAGGGGAACATCAGGCAGAGGGAGAATAGGACTCCTCAAAGAGCAAGGAGCTCGATGCAGAACTCAATCCCGGGACCCTGGGATCATGACCTGAGCCAAAGGCAGACGCTTAATTGACTGAACCACCCAGGTGCCCCCTGCATTGCTTTTTAAAATTAATCTGTCTGTGTGTTTGCCTTGACAGCACATATACCGATTTTAATCTATTAGAGTCTTATATTTATTTTCTTACAACTTTTTTCACATAAAGGAATGTATTTGGATGTGTTACTAAATTTAAGAGAATCTGCCCAGACATTTTTAAAAAAGATTTTATTTATTTATTTTAGAAAGAGAGAGAGAGAGCAGGTGCACAAGCGGGGGAAGGGGCAGAGGGGGAGGGAGAGAGAGAATTTCAAGCAGACTCCTTGCTGAGTGAGGCACCCAATGCAGGGCTCAATCTCTTGACCTTGAGACCATGACCTCAGTCAAAATGAAGAATTGGATGCTTAACCGACTGAGCCACCCAGACACCCCTGCCCAGACTTTTATACTGTTCAAATTAATTAGATCTAACTCAGCAAGGTCATAATCAGTGGCTTAATTTATTACTAAACTAGGGGGCACCTGGGGGGCTCAGTTAGTTGAACATCCAACTCTTGGTTTTGGCTTGGGTCATGGTGGCAGGGTTGTGGAAATGAGCTCCTCACTCAACGTGGAGTCTCCTTGGGATTCTTTCACCCTCCCTCTCCCTCCCCCTCTGCTCTTCCCTGCACTCGCTCTCTCTCTCAAATAAATAAATAAAATCTTTTAAAAAAATTTATCACTAAACTGGAATAAAATTAACCTTCTATAACAAACATAGTTTACAGCTTTAAGTGAATAACCACTGTTTTCTGTTTTATTTTATTTTATTTTATTTTTTAGAGAGAGTATAAGCAAGGGGTGAGGGGCAGAGGGCGAGGGAGAGAGACAGAATACCAAGCAGGCTCCAGGCTCAATAAGGAGCCCAATGCTGGGCTCGATCCCACAACCCTGAGATCATGACCTGAGCCCAAACCAAGAGTCCAATGTTTAACCAACTGTGATACCCGGACACCACCCCCCTTATCTTTCTAAACAAAGGAGAATGGATAACCCAGTGCTTGGCATTCTCCAAAGCACTTGGATTAATGGCTTCTTACCTTTTCAAGTTTCCTTATAAAGATCAGGATTTTAGGGTCCATTACAATTTTTTTCTGTATTTCTAAACTCGTGAAAGCTTCATAGCATAGCTTCTATATATCCATTCTTTTCTGATTTTTAATCATTTATATAATTCCAAGCACTTTACATATTTTTAATTCTCATACAACTCTATGAGATAAGGACTTTCCCCCTCCTCTTCCTCCTTCTCCTCCCTCTTCTTCAATAGGTGCTTTTTATTTTTTTTAAAGATTTTATTTATTTTATTCGGCAGAGATAGAGACAGCCAGCGAGAGAGGGAACACAAGCAGGGGGAGTGGGAGAGGAAGAAGCAGGCTCATAGCGGAAGAGCCTGATGTGGGGCTCGATCCCATAACGCCGGGATCACGCCCTGAGCCGAAGGCAGACGCTTAACCGCTGTGCCACCCAGGCGCC
>NC_048219.1:7360880-7366559 GCF_002007445.2 Ailuropoda melanoleuca | reverse complement strand
TATGCTTTAGGAATAACTGTTCTGGAAAATAGCACATTGGTTACCCACGGGCTCCCCCTGGTGGAATTGGTGGCTCAGTTTGTATAGTTTAAGATGAGCAAAAGCAAAGTAAATGGGCAATTTATCTTTTTTTTTTTTTAAAGATTTTATTTATTTACTTGACAGAGATAGAGACAGCCAGTGAGAGAGGGAACACAAGCAGGGAGAGTGGGAGAGGAAGAAGCAGGCTCACAGCACAGGAGCCTGATGTGGGGCTCGATCCCATAACGCCGGGATCACGCCCTGAGCCGAAGGCAGACGCCCAACCGCGGTGCCACTCGGGCGCCCCCAATTTATCTTTTCAGTCAACAAACATTTATTGGGCACCCACAAGGTGCTAGGCTCTGTTCTAGTGCTGAAATACATCTGTGAACAAAACACAGACACCTGTGCTCTCCTGGAGCTTACATTTTGGTGTGTATATGTGGGAGAAAGACATTTAACCAAATTTACCAGCAAATTGTTGGATGGGATAAATGTATTTGAGAAAAAATAAGGGAGGAATTGGGCTAGGAAGTGCAGGGAGGGTGGTGGTGTTCAGTTTCAAATACAGTGGCAGGGAAGTTCTCATTAAGAGGGTAACATTTGAACAACGTTGTAAAGGAGGTGACAGGGTAAATGATCAGTTATCTGGGGGAAGGTCATCCCAGGCAGAGAGATCAGCAAGCACGAAGGGCCTGAGTTTATGTGTAGGTTTGAGGAATAGCAGGGAGGCCAATATGCCTTGAAGTAGGGGGATAAAGGAGAGCAGGAGATTAGTTGTACTTGGGCGGGGGGAGGACGGTGTCACATCTTAGGGGGCTTCTAGACCAGTTTAAGGATTTTTTGTTTTCCTTGGAAATAGTACTCCAGGAGCACCTAGGTGGCTTGGTTGGTTAAGCGTCTGCCTTGGGCTCAGGTCATCATCTCTCCTGGGATCAAGCCCCGTGCTGGGCTCCCTGCTCGGCAGGGAGTCTGCTTCTCCCTCTTCCTCTGCCCCCTGCTCATGCTCTCTCTCTAGCTCTATTGATCTCAAATTAATAAATAAGATCTTAAAAAATTAAAAAGAAAATAGGAGTCCATTGGAAAAGGGACATGATCTGCCTAAGGTTTTAACAGAAGCTTGTTGCTGTAATAGATCATGAAAAAGTAAGGGTATAAAAAAGAGCGGTCACACATTGCCTGTGGCTTTTACCAAGAGAGGCAGTGAATGGTCAGATTCCGAACAAATTTTGATGGCAGATTCTGCAGAACTCATTGATGAATTCGACGTGGGGGTGTGAAAGAGGAGTCAAGGATCTTAGTAAATGACATTACTTTATAAATTGTTGTCATAGGAAGAGGTGATCAAAGAATATATAGTCAAAAATGTAGAAAAAAAAGTATTTTAGGGGTGCCTGGGATGCTCAGTCAGTTGAGCATCCACCTCTTAATCTCAGCTCAGGTTTTGATCTCACCGTGGAGAGTTCAAGCCCCACACTGGGCTCTGTGATGGACGTGGCGTCTACTTAAAAAAAGAGAAAAAAAGAAAAAAAGTATTTTGGGGGTGTGTCAGGCAGTGTAAAAATAGTGTGTAATTATTCTGGATTTTGTGGTATTTGTTAAGTTTTTTTTTTTTTAAAGATTTTATTTATTTATTCGACAGAGATAGAGACAGCCAGCGAGAGAGGGGACACAAGCAGGGGGAGTGGGAGAGGAAGAAGCAGGCTCATAGTGGAGGAGCCTGATGTGGGGCTCGATCCCACAACGCCGGGATCACGCCCTGAGCCGAAGGCAGACGCTTAACCGCTGTGCCACCCAGGCGCCCCTGTTAAGTTTTTTAAGTTTGTAATTTGTGATTTCTTTTCTCACTCCAAAGATTCATTTTTATAACTCATATTGTATTTGTAATTTTGGATTTTTTTAAAACAGGGCCCTCAAATTGAATAAATCTCAAGCCCCTGAATTCAACCCAGCTCCTTGCCCATATTTGGGTAGTAATTTAAACTTAGTGAAGCATTAATAAATATTGTTTCTGATAAAATTATCACATAAAATAATGTGCACGGAACAGAAGTCATTGTAAGATTAATACAATATTAGAAATAAACTAATATTGGGGATTAAAACACCACCCTGGTCTCGCCTCCCCACCAGTGTCTTCCAAAACGTCTCACCCATTCTTCCTCCCAGTTTTTCTAAACCTATCACATATATCCGGCATTTCTTCTCACGAGCGCTTTGGGGAAACAGGCATTACACGAATTTAAAAGACCTTCTAAAAATATGAATGCTGAAATATTCTTTATCTGGGCGGCTTGTGCCTCAGCAGCACCAACTCCCGCTCGCAACAAGAACCGGCCTCTCAGCACGAAGCCCGCCCAGGCTCCCTGCGGGGCGGGGCGGGGCGGGGCGGGGCTCCTGGGAAGGCGGAGTGGGCGGGGTCTAGGCCCTTCCTCGCCCCGCCCCGTGAGGCTTGACACATGCGCCCAGACGTTTCTGGTGGAACGAGGTGTGGATTGTGAGGTGACCCTGGCCGCTGCTTCCGGTTCCTAGGGATGCGCATCCGGGTCACGCTAACGCCGCGGTTTCCTCCATCCGCTTGGTTCTGCTGTGAGTCTGGACCAGTACCCATGTCCTGCTTTGGGGCCTCTGCAGCCTTAGGGTGAGCCTGCGCCGCAGCAGAGTCTGAATGCGGCCGGTCGAATGCAGCCTGTAGGGGGACGGGTGAAAAGTTCTGTCCCGGTCCCTGTGGGTGGGGGTTCTCTTTGCCTGTCCCTTGTCCCTGCAATGCTTCCCTCACTTTAACCCTTTCCCTCGCCGGCCTCGCCTCTTTCACCTCCCCTTAGCCTTGGCTCGTCTCCGCGCACTTCTCGCCTGGCTGTTTTCCTCATTTTCATCCGCCGGTTCCAAGCTCGGTTTCTTGCCTTTTGCCTCAGCGCTTCCCTCACCCCTGCCTCTCGCTTTTCCCCGGCACTCACGTTATCACCTCTCTGGTATCTCGCCGTTCTTTCCCTTAGCAGGACGGCCCACCCCCCTCATTGTGCTTCGCCTCCTCCACTGCGAAACTGAGCCTGTCTTTCTGGGGTCCTAGGTCCCGTCCCCCAGCTTCCATCACCTTCGACCCCTGTCCCTTCCTGGGACTAGGATGTGACATTTGTGCTTCGCCTGGGGTTCTCCCGCCTTTTCTTAGCTAGAGGAGAGCTTAGCCAAAGCCCCAATCTGGGCCGATTTATCCGTCCTGTGTGAAGTTTTGCCTTGAGGCGTTGGGTTAGACTCAACTCTGGTAGCTTCCGTGGTTAGGGAACAACAAAGGCGTTCCCAGTCTTTGCTGGAGCACAGTTTGGGGGCCTCTCTCTGGAGAGGGCTAACAGGTGGCAGGCACTCGGAACTGCTAGAGATTGGGCTTGTGTGGTCTTGTTAACCGACAGGCCGTGAGGGCGTCCTGTCATTTTTGTATTCTCTGTCCCATGAGAATGGATGTGCACAGCTGAGGCAAAAATGCGGATATTCTTGGGACGATCACCTTTGTTTTCTGCATGGGCCTTACTTACAGGACAGTTGCTATGACAGAGGACAGAGTTTCTTGGGAGGTTTTTAGCCCCAGATTTATAAGCTTTTTGCCAAAAATTTTAGTGTTACTGAAATGTTTTCTGCTAAAGAGTGCACTATAGTAATTTCAAAGTGTATTTTCTTTACTTGATCTCAGTGTGCATATGTATCTTTATCCTTACCTCTTACAAATTGTTTCTTCATTTTTACTGTATTGACAATTTTTCTATTTTTCCCATTTCTTCATAAGCCAGACATTACACTACATTATTACTTCGACTATTATTCTTTTATTTTTTCTTTACTGTCTTCACCTTAGTCTTTTTTTTTTTTTTTTGGTAAAGATTTATTTATTTATTTGAGAGAGAGGAAGCAGGAGCAGGAGGGGCAGAGGGAGAGGGGGAGAGAGAATCTCAAGCAGACTCCCCGCTGAGATGGAAGCCTGATGCCACTGTATCTCATGACCCTGAGATCACGACCTGAGCCCAAACCAAGAGTCCTGACATTTAACTGACTATGCCACTCAGGCGCCCCTCCACCTTAGTCTTAAAACCATCTTTTTCTCATTTGAGACTTAGGTTTCTCTTAAATTTCTTAAATTTCTCTGATGGCTCTTGGTCATCTCTAAGATGAAGAGATTGGACTTAATAGTGTTAGTGTCTTGTTTCTCAAATTTTGTGATCTGAGGTATATTTTGAGACCCAGGGTTAGATAATTTTTATTTTTGTTTTACCAATGTTTATGGTGGTGTCTAGCATTTGATTGCGAATGTTTTTGTGTGAGCAGCTTCTGAAATATAAATTGTGCTCTGAAACTTAGTACTTAAGTGAACAGAGTAAATACAGCTTTTAGTGTCTGCTTCACTTTTGACTGGTGAGTTATAGAAAAGTTTCTCTCATTATATGATACATATACATATGCAAGCATAGCATAGACCTTGGCTCATTCCAGAATTGAGCTGCTCCCTTCTGCTATTTTTAGCAAAGGACTTTGGAGCTTGGCCATATTAGTCCTAGAAGCCACAGAGAAGGACCCTTCTGGTTGGCTTTCAGGCCTTATCTAACTGCTGAGGGAAGAAGACCTTTTGAAAGCTCCTTACCCTTACCTCTTCCCCAGCACCTATACTGGAAACTCTAGCTTCTGTTCAACCTGGTCTCATCATTTTGCATCCTTAAAAACTAACCCCAGTGAGTATGGGCTAATTCTCTCCATTTCCTTACCTCCAGGTTTATGTACTTAAAAATTTTTTTTTAGCCATGGGAACTCCATGGACTTATATTTGGATTGATGCAAGTCCCCTTTTCAACCTTTTTCATTTCTGAACTTTCTATTTCTTGAGCATGTCTAAGTCTAAACCTAGATGGATTTCTACAGTTTACAGCTGGAGGAAACCATTGAGCTCAAACTTACCCCTTCATTTTACAAATAAGGAAATCAAGACTAAAAGAATTGGATTTTTCCAAGGTCAGTTTTTACAAATAAAGAAATTTTGTGCATGCACTCAGAAGTGGGTTTTAGTTCTCTAAAAGTTGTAGATCAGAGAGCACAATATAGTATTTAGTGGTTCATTTCGATACATTTGTGAGGAATGAGTTTTAGGATAAGAAATTTATGACAGATACTTAAATTCAAGCTGAAGTCATTTCACCTTCAAAGATGGACTCTAGAAAGAAATTGTGTTGTACAGAAGTAGAAGTTGAAAAGTCTTAGGGAATCTCTCTTTTCTTCTAAAATCACTTTAGCTTATTATGATATAAATGCTGCGTAAAAGCCTTACATGAAATGAACATCCTCCTCATTGGAGCAATTGTGTTCATGCGATCTTCCTACCCAACATTAATAGACTTTCTAATTACTGAAAAGCCTGCACGTCTTACCTAGCTTCCAAACAAACAAACAAACAAACAATCACTAGAGACAGCTTAGTTAGTGTATGTTTGTAATGCTCAGGAGAGGAATCGCTGTCGGTTTTCTATATAGTTTGGCAGTTTTAGCTTCTAACCCTGAGGGCTTAATTTATTTTTTTATTTTATTTTATTTTATTTTTTTTAAAGATTTTATTTATTTATTTGACAGAGATAGAGACAGCCAGCGAGAGAGGGAACACAAGCAGGGGGAGTGGGAGAGGAA
>NC_048219.1:7221885-7360866 GCF_002007445.2 Ailuropoda melanoleuca | reverse complement strand
GGGGCTCGATCCCATAACGCCCGGGATCACGCCCTGAGCCGAAGGCAGCCGCTTAACCGCTGTGCCACCCAGGCGCCCCTGAGGGCTTAATTTAAAATAAATGTCTGCATATTAGTTTATGCCTACCAGGCTTTCTGTTTTTATTTGGTTTAATTATTTTTTAATGTTATTTTTTTGGTCATTTTACTTGCTACTGTGCTTTGTTTTACATGGTTTAATTTTTATTCTTGAACCCTGGAATATATATTAAGGAAAATGCAGCTTTAAAAATTCAAGAAACAAAGTACACCTCTTCCATGTTCTTACCATTTGTACTTTGCAGTGTGATGCTTTCTGTGATCTGCCTAAGCCACTTCGTAACTTCAGTGTTTTTGTTTTGCTTTCAGATAAAAGGCTGATAGAACTTGTCTAAAAGACTTTTGTGTTCTGCATTTAACAGCAGGATATTTTAACTTATGTGTATTTTAAATGGAGGAAGAATAGTTTGAAATAGTTAACATAGACTAGTTTAACATAGAAATGGTTCAAAATATATTTAAGAATATTAGGAATAGTTTATTCTTCTCATACATTCATTTATATCAAGGGGTTAATTATTTGGAGTAAATAATTTTGGAATAAAGTTGAAAATAGGTGGACTTTCTATCTGCTAATTAACTTAAAAATGCAGGTGCATGTTCTTATACAGAATATATGGCTTAAGCTGTGAGTGTGTTTTATTGATAGAGAACATAGCAGATAATGGAATAGCAAACACACCATCATCTTGATATTTTTATTTGGTCCCACCAACCTAAGTCTTAGGGTATCTATTTATTAAATTAAGAATAATGAGAGTATCTTTGTTATTTATAGTATATTTAAAAACAGTTATTAGAAATATGGACTTCAAAAAATTTATCTTTACTATTTTCTCCTTTTAAATATGTAGCAGTATTTTATCTTTTTTTTTTTTTTTTTTAAGTAATCTCTATGCCCAACATGCAGCTGGAATTCATGACCCAGAGATCAAGAGTTGCATACTCTACTGACTGAGCCAGCCAGGCACCCCTGTATTAGTATTTTAAATCAAAATAGGAAATGTGTAAATAGTGCTAACCTTTCAACATCCATTGAAATCATAAAACTCGTGATTAAAAACTTTTTAACAGGGACGCCTGGGTGGCTCAGTTGATAAGCATCTGCCTTTGGCTCAGGGCGTGATCCCAGCGTTCTGGGATCAAGCCCTGCATCAGGCTCCTCCGCTGGGAGCCTGCCTCTTCCTCTCCCACTCTCCCTGCTTGTGTTCCCTCTCTCACTGGCTGTCTCTCTGTCAAATAAATAAATAAAATCTTTTAAAAAAATAAAAAATAAAGATTGAAGATGAGGGCGGCCGGGTGGCTCAGTCGGTTAAGTGTCTGCCTTGGCTCAGGTCATGATTGGGACCGAGTCCCTGCTTGGTGGGGAGCCTCCTTCTCCCTCTGCCCCTCCCTGCTGCTTGTGCTCTCTGTCTCTCCTTCACCAGGTCTCATGCTCTCTTTCTCTCAAATAAATAAATAAAATCTTTAAAAAAAACTGAAGACGACACAAATAGTCCATTCTCATATATAGGAAGAACTAATATTATTACAATGTCCATACTACTCAAAGCAATCTACAGAATCAATGCAATTCCTTTCAAAATTCCAATGGCATTTTTCACAGAACAGAAACAAATAACTCTAACATTTGGGTGGAAAAAATTTAAAAAGAAAAGAAAGAAAAATTTAAAAAATAGTGCTGACTTACTGTAAGTTAAGAGATCCCCCCCACCCCAGTGCTTAATGTCTTAAAGATCTTACTACAGATTGTGTTGGATGCACTTCAACTTATTAGCTTGGTTAATATTTGTACTAGGTAGATTTGCTCTTATTTGCCTAAGAAGATAATTAGCAGTAATCTTTGTGATATATTTCTTTTAGCAAATTTATTTTGGGTGCCTACTATGTACAGTTTTAATGCATACATAGGCTGTTCATGTGAACTAGGTAACATTATCTAAGGCTGACATTTACACTTAAATCCTGAATTTGGTTTTCTTTGTACATATTTGAATTAAACTATAAGATTTAATATAAACATCACCAGGGGGTAGCAAAAAAAAAAGCAGCAGCAGTAGACAACATAATTAGAATCAAAATAAGCCTTAATCCTAAGAAAGTGTCCCTTCTTAGCAGTGACAATGGTATATTGATATTTTAAATAATAATAATATTTTTTATTATATTATGTTAGTCACCATACAGCACATCCCCAGCTTTTGATGTAAAGTTCCATGATTCATTACTTGCGTATAACACCCAGCTCACCATGCAATACGTGCCCTCCTTACTACCCATCACCAGCCTATCCCATTCCCCTACCCCCCTGTATATTGATTTTTTCAAGCTAGATTTTATGATTTTCTGTTTTCAGAACACTTTGATTTTTCATCATTAATTGAGTTTAAGGTTCTTGTGTTAATTTGCATCACAGTTTAATATAAAAGCATGTTCTTTATAGGTACCATTAAATAAATTTCATTTGGGAAACTTCACAACTTAACTGTAAAAAGGTAATGATAAAACAGTAAACATAAAAGCACCTTTAGATAGCTTTTACTATGTGCCAGAAACTATTCTGAGTGGTTTACATATATTAACTCTTTAATCTTTACAACCCTGTGAAGGAAGTACTGTTCTTATCTCCATTTTACAAAGGAGGAAGCCAAGGCAGAGAAGTTACATAACTTGCCCAAAGTAACAAAGCTAGTTAGCCAGAGAGCTTGATTTGAACTTAGTCTTTCTGGCTTCAGAGTTCATGACCTTTTTGTACAGCGTTCTACTGGTTTAGTGATTTCTTCCTTTATAGGTTCAGGTTAAAAATCCCAGTTTGTTTGAAATACAAAAGAATACTACTTTTGGCTGGGAACCTTAGGGGTTTTACATGGTCTTTTTATCAGTGCTGGCTTAAAACAGATTGCAAACCCTGTACTGCCTATGTTGCTTAGATGGCAAAAATCATGTATTATGAAAGGAAAACAGGACCAGATCTTTCCCTACTAAAAAAAATTATCTTGTGGAAGTTGGTTACTTTTGAGGTTTTGGAGAAAAGGCAGTATTTTTCATAAAATGCATTCTATATTACTAACATGTCTTACCTCTAGATTGTAATATTTTTCCTTTCTTCGATCTGCAAAGTATTAAACAAATTTCTGTAATATTCTCAAATTCTGAAATCTTTATGTCCCCAATATGAATTTAACAACTTTGAAATATGAAACAAAACTAAAACTGAAATTTCTGACTTACCTGTATCTCATTTTCAGGTTTGGAAATTTGTGCAAAATTAAGTGTTTTTAGTTTTACTTAGAAAAGAGGAAGAGAACTTTCACAAATCAATTTCTTTGTAAATTGAAAAATGCAAATAATAATTTAGAATATTATTAATCATATTAATATTATTCTTTTGTTCTTTTATTATTCCCAAATATAAAAATTCTTGTTGCGTTTCTAAGGGAAGAAGATGATTTTATATCAGTCGAGGTGATAGTTTAATTTAAGAGTCTGGGACTGAGATATGAGCAGTGATTTTTCTGAGTATTTTAAAAACAATTGAGAATTATGGGATCTGGTTAACCGAAAAAAAACTGCGGTTATTTTTTATTTCTGGTAAGAAGTGACACTTGTTTAGGGATACTAATTATTTTATTTCTTATATATTAACTCTGTTTATTAATACAGACATTAAGTACACCATTTTTCATAGTAGCTTTTGTTTTGATTTTTTTCTTTTTGGTAGGAAAAATATTGTTATGGAGCTGAAAAGTCTAAGCTTTTCTATGATGATTTACTTATTGGTATTTAGAATGCTCTTTACTTTGGTTTAAATGTTTAATTTTTGTTTCAAAAGCAAGTTTTTTTTTAATGTGGGTTTGATAATCAGTTTATCTTCTAAAATTTCAATAGTTTTTTTTCACCTGAAATTTAATAACGTAGCAATTACTGAATTTAGGAAAATTGTTTATTGTTATCAGCACTGTTACTATGGGAATAAATTAGAATGATTAGCTCTTAGGTGGAATTGAACTTTATTCTTTAGTTTCCATAGTAGTTGAAAAAGATTTAGGTCAGATTCACCTGTTGTTCCTCCTTTTCTCAAAATAAGAGGGAATTTTAATTTAGCACAATGATGTAAATTTTTTCCCATTAGATTGATACAATAGTTTCACTCTCTTTTTATTGACAGCATAATCCAAAATAATGTGTATATGATTTGGTTTTTAGAAAATTTCAGAATTTAGAGAACATTTTAGGATAAAAAATAGTATATACATTTCTTATTAAAAAAAAAACATGTTCTAGAAATCAGTGTGTTATTAATTCACTGAATTTTTCAAATCTGCTTTTCCATTTTACCAAATCTTTGCTGTAGGTTCGGAATTGGTGATTAGATAACACTGTTGAGTAAGAGTTCTTGAGAGTGAGAATGAGAGCTTTTGCGAAGTGAAGAAGCCATCTCTAATATTGGCGTGGCATTTAATAGCTAGATGAACTGAAAATCTTTGCTTTATCTCATTTCTGTGTATCTCCTGTTAGTATATATTTATTTAGTGTCGGTGCCTTACATTCTGTGAAATTGTTGTTTATTTGAAGTAATTCTGTTAAACTATTAATTCTTATGCAGATGGTTTCCTTTTCCTTTTTTGTTCTTTTTCAGAGGGTTGCCTTTAGAGAACTGTAATTTAGAGAACCACCAAAACTCTGAATGTTATTTCCTGTGTAGTTTAAAGTGGTATTTTCCTCCTTTTCTCTGGCCAGTTTTTTATATTCTGGTAAAGTGGCTTTCAAATTTTTTTGATTGTGACCCACTATAAGATGCAATTTTTCATTGTTACCCAGTACTTACATATGTACATTACCCAGTACTTGTGCATATTAATGTTTAAAATTGAAACAGGATTTTTGTGAAACAGTATTATCTTTACTACGGGTGATGAATTGTAATATTTTTTTTTCTATTATGTTTTATTGTATTTCTTTCAAAACTGTTGGTCTCCTCTAAGTTAATAAGATAATATATTAATGCATTTTACCTGCAGTTTGGAAAATTCTAATGACTGCTAGATTTTTTCCAATATTATCTTTTTGGACTTGAAAATGTTTGGGTTTGTTAGTTTTTTTTTTCCCTCCGAAATGTATCTTGATTCTGTTAAACTTTTAATCTAAATAACTATGCAGAACAGTTGAAAGAGGGAGACCCTATTGCCGTGATTGTCATTGCTGTCATCTCTGTTCTTTACCATGTCTAGGCACATTATTTTTAAAACTGCCATAATACATAATCAGGAGGTTGAAAACACTCGGTCACATGCAGAGCTTCTATCATTAGAATCCTTTGCTTGGTTCCAAATAATAGTCAAAGTTTAAGTCGATGAAGTTACTTTTCACAAACTTTGCTTCTGCTCTTGGCAGCTAGTCAAAAGGTTACAAAGCTGCTTTATTCTACTTTCTTCTGGTCCCAATCCAGTCTTTGTAAACCAAAAAAGAGAACTGAGGAGTGAAGCAGTTTGCTTCTGTGTAGATGACCAGGTAGCATGGCTGAAGAGTGGACCACATGTATTTAATGTATGTATTGTCTCGACTCCTTTTCTGTAATCACAAAGGGGAAAAGATAGATATCAACAGTTCTAGCATATTGTAGCCATTAGAGTGAGGCAGGGTCAGCAGCATACTCCAGTTTTATATCACCACCACCTCCTAACACTTAATGAGCACTTAATATGTTCTAGGCACTATTCACAGTTCACTTGGGGTGCCTGGGCGGTGCAGTTGGTTAAGCATCCAACTCGGTTTCAGCTCAGGCTGTGATCTCAGGGTCGTGAGATGGAGCCCTCTGTGGGGCTCCACGCGCGAGGAGTCTGCTAGAGATTCTCTTTCCCTCTCCCTCTGCCCCTTTCACTTGTGCTCATGCGCTCTCGCTCTCTCAAAATAAATAAATCTTTAAAAAATAATAAACACTTCACTTTATTCACTCATTCACTTGGGAGGCCTGGGAGAATGAGAATGAGGGGATAAAGAAGAAAACTTGCCTCAGTATTATTTTTTTAAAGATTTTTTAATTTATTAATAGCTAGAGAGAGAGTGCACAAGCATGGGGAGTGGCAAGCAGAGGGAAAGGGAGAAGCAGTCTCCCTGCAGAGCAGGGGGAGCCCGATGTGGAACTTGATTCCAGGACCCCGGGATCATGACCTGAGCCAAAGGCAGTCTCTTAGCCAACTGAGCCACCCAGGCGCCCTTGCCTCAGTATTATTATCTGGCTTGTGACTGTGGCTACTTAGGAGTGTAGCATGGCATAGCATGCATTTTTAGCTTGGTCAGCTTTCTAAAGTCATCAGTACTGCCTGTGATGTTCCATATTGAATGGCACATAGCTGTGGTTTGAGACCTCAGGCTTTGAAGCGAGGCTGCTTGAATTCCAGGTTGGTGACTTACTAGGTAAATAACCCTGGCAAGTCACTCTCTGTACTTTAGTTTTCGCATCTGTAAAATGGTGATGATAATAATAAATAGTACCTATCATAGACTTACTGAGAGGATTAAATGAGTTATACATGTAAAGTACTTTGAACAGTGTCTGACCCATAAAAAACATTCCATAAATGTTAGCTATTAATAGCTCACAACTCACAGTTGGATCTCCTAAATGTATTTGTGACTATGATGAGTTCTGTGTATTTGCTAAGGAACAGGATGTGATTGACATTCAATGTTTTATTGTCCAGGAGCTTGAAAACAGCTTTCCTTGCAAAGGACTTATAGGGAAAGTTCTCCTGTAGGGTGTTTGGAATCAAAGCCAAATGAGAAGTGCAAAGCTACAGGTCTAACTTTTTTAATCTCTCATAGGAATCTCTTGTTATTTGGACCTTATCCTTAATAATTTTAATATTTCTCCCTTTGAAAAACTAAGGACAACTAGTTGCTGAATTGACTTTCACTCAAGACCAGATTTCTTTCCTGAATTTATCTTATGTCTAAGGTATTTATTTATTTTATTTTTCTTTAACAAATAGCTATGTCGTGTTTACTATGGTACCAGGCACTATCCTGAGAGCTTCACAAATATTAACTCATTTAAATCTTATGACAAAGACACTATTATTCTCATTTTATGGATGAAGTAATTGAGGCACAGGAAAGTTAAATAACTAAACTCCCACATCATTCATCAGTGTAGAGCTGGGATTTGAACTTAAGTAGTCTGGCTCCAGAGTTAATGCTTCAAGCTTGCCAAACCTGCCTCTTACAGAGGTGAATTATGTTGAAAAGAGTAAAATAAAATAACAAGTGTTCAAACTTCACTATTATTGTGAAACTAATACAACACTGTTATGTTAACTACGTTGGCATTAAAATTTTAAAAATATGGAAAAAAATTCACTGTTCCTCGCTCTGTGCTGAAATGACAGCACTGAATTTTTGGCCGATGGATTCTCAAAGGAGTAAATAAGGTTAGAGAAATAAAACAATAAAAGAACTGAACCTAGATTTTATGGTTCTGACAGCTAAAGACATACATTTCAAAAGACTTAGTTCTGTTAATACAGTGTAAGGTAAATTTTATCTTAGTAATGGAGAGCTAACTGATGTATAAATGTGATATATAGAGATTTATAGAATGTTATACAAAGTTTTGACTTTCGAAGGTGGAGGAAGTAGGGTACAAGTTTTTCTATGTAACTGGAAATAGCACATTTATAGGATATTCATGTTGGAATAAACCATGTATCAGGCCACAGCACTTACAGAGAAAATTGTGATTCTCTTAGAAATGTTAGTTTCACAGATTAAAGGAGGATAAAGATAAAATTTTGGAGGCTTTGAGTTCCATGGAGTCTGGATCTCTACACATTAAATTCTTGAGCTTGTGACTGGACAAGTTACTAAAAACAAGGAGAGTTGGAAAGAATATAGTAGAATTGTAGAATTATTATTAAGCTCACTTTGACAAGTATAATTGAGATTAACTCATTCCTTCTCAATACTTTTTACTGTGGTTTTGGAATTTTTCTTGTAGAACAGATCTCCTATTTTTATCAGAAGCTTCAAAAGATGATTTTCCAAGAAATAATATTAGAAATTTTAAGAACAATTTTTCTTAGAGAATCTGTTCCTGATAAAGTACTTTTCCTATTAAGAATTTGGTATAGGCTAAATGTATTTTTTTAAAATTCTCAGTAAGTTCTGGTCATATTCTGTTAAGTGTAGAGTTACTATAAATATTCCTACAGCTGACAATGCCATGATATGTTGGTCAGTCATACCTCCCAAATAAAGTAACCAGAAGAATTCACCAACTTTACCACAGTCAGTTGGCCAGGCTGTTTATTTATGGAAGGAGTTCACCAGCATGGTAATGGCTTTTGTCTATCCACAGACAGTTCTGCAGGGAAAGTGTAGCTGGTTACAATTTTATTTTTTCCCCACAGAACTGTGATTTGTGCTGATGCCCGAATGGTGAGAGCTAAAAGGCTTTCTTAGGGTCCCTTGAAAGATAGTCTTAGGGTAGGTCAGCTGAGTGTAGGTCTGCTGGGTATTTGTGTCTACTTCAGCAGGACACTTAAGTACAAGGGACTCTGAGTAATATGTTAGGTATGTTAGATGTTTTTTGAAAGGTAATATATCGAGAAAAGTTACCATCAGTTAATGAGACTGGTAAATTTCTAAAAGATAAGAAGCAATAAGATTGGATCAATAGAGACTAGGAGAAGAAATCACAGCTGAAAGTGTATGTAGAAGTTTCAGAAATGTATCAGACTCCAGGTAAACAATTATGAAGAAATGAAGGTGCCTGGAGCATAAATCAGTTTCCTGGCCCTTGCTCTTGATTTTGAGCATCTGGTGTTTGTCCCCTGGATAAACCTGGAGGAATGTTTTCCAGACACATTGAACAGTCTGTTTGGGGAGGGCACGTATTTCCCTACGGTCTATTCTCCCCATGATGTTTAGTGTATATTAATCAGATTATGTCATTCCTTTGCTTGAAGCACCCATTGCCTTTCCAAACTCCATATCATGTGTTACAAGGCTGTGTGTGATCTAGCCCTTGCCTGCTTCTTGGTCTTCATTTCCAGCCACTCATTCGCTTGCTAACTGTGGCCTTTTTGCTATTTCTCAAACATGCCAAGATGTTATCCTTTCAGTTTCTTTTTCTTTTTTTAATTTTATTTATTTGTCAGAGAGAGGGTGAGAGAGAGAGCACAAGCAGGGGGCCCGGCTGGTAGAGGGAGAAGCAGGCTCCCTGCTGAGCTAGGAGCCCAGTGTGGGACTAGATCCCAGGACCCTGGGAATATGACCTGAGCCTAAGGCAGACACTTAACCAACTGAGCCACCCAGGTGCCCCTCCTTTCAGTTTCCTTATACTTGTTTCCTTTTGAAACCTCTTCCTTTGCATCTTCTTACATCTTTCTCCTTTTCATTATTCAGATCTCTGCTGAAATGTTACCACCTCAGAGAAATTCTCACCCTATCTGAAATAGCTCCCTTGTAGTCAGTCTCTATTCTTTGTGTTCTTTTCCATAGTACTTATTACTTTGTGAAATTATATTATATATTTGTTCATCTTCCTTTTTTTTTTTTTTAAAGATTTTATTTATTTATTCGACAGAGATAGAGACAGCCAGCAAGAGAGGGAACACAAGCAGGGGGAGTGGGAGAGGAAGAAGCGGGCTCAAAGCGGAGGAGCCTAACGTGGGGCTCAGTCCCACAACGCCAGGATCACGCCCTGAGCCAAAGGCAGACGTTTAACCGCTGTGCCACCCAGGTGCCCCTGTTCATCTTCCTATTAGAATATAAGTTCCTTGAGGCTGGGGACTTCGTGTCTATCACTGAATTTCCAATATCTAAACTAATGCCAGGCACATGGTAGACATTCAATCAATATTTTATAAATGAATGAGTGAATTTTGAGATTAGAGAAAGAAGCATGAGGAGCCTGAAGTAACTATAGACATCTATAACAAAAGCAGAGGAAACAAAAAGCAGTGAGACATTAACTCCAGTGTTTCTCCCCAGGATAAAGCTTTGATAGCTACTCCAAAGTGAGAGTCTTGGCATATTTCACCCATCTTCTTTATCACTGGAAGTGAATATGTATAACTAGAACCTGCCTATAACAACAGGTAAACAGATTCTCATCCACTCTGAGGAAAGAAAGTTTAGTTAAGACTCCCAACTACAAAAATGAACTCTAGGGGCTCCTGGGTGGCCCAGTCGGTTAAGTGTCTGCCTTCAGCTCAGGTTATGACTGCAGGGGCCTGGAATCAAGCCCCACATTGGGCTCCCTGCCCAGTGGGGAGTCTGCTTCCCCCTCTCACTCGCCCTCTGTGCTCGCCCTATCTCTCTCTCTCAAATGAATAAAATCTTTTTTAAAAAAATGAACTCTAATAATCTAGATTTGATCATTTGAGGAAAATTAATGCTGTGAAAGAGAGGAATCAAATGAAACCAACACTAAAGGAAATAGTGAATAGTATAAACTGAAGGAGATTTTAAAGATAAGCATTTTTAGTAATTTCGGAGGAAATAAATAATGAAATAAATGTAAATGTTGAAATTTTAAAAAGAGAAAAATCAAATACCAAATATAGCAAAATAATAAATACAGAGTTAAGGGGGTACCCCGGGGGCTCAGTCAGTTAAGTGTCCGATTCTTGATTTTGGCTCAGGTCATGATCTCAGGGTCGTGAGATCGAGCTCCAAGTTGGGCTCCATGCTGGGTGTGGAGCCTGTTTAAGATTCTCTCTCTCCTCAGCCCCCACCCCCACCCCACTTAGCCACTCTCTGTGTCTCAAAAAAAAATTGAGTTAAAGGAGTTTCTCAATTAAAATATGGGGTGTCAGCAATAATGACTGAGCAAGTACCTCTGAAAGTTCTCTCCTTTGTAAAAGGAATGAGAACACTGACAGACAAAGACTCAACTGTTTTGCAACTCCGAAAATTAACTATAGGCTTGCAGCAAACTGGGAGCATTTATTCAAGAAAAATGGCCACATTACAGGAAATACTTTGTAGTGGTTTAACTTGCCCAGGTGCCATCCTCCTTTCTCCAGTTCCACAGTAGCTTTGAAAATCAACAGCCCCCAATCACGGTGAAAACTAGCATCCTAAAAGCCAACTGGAAGCGACAGAACAAGATTGGAGCTTCTTCAAAGCCCCATTCCCAGTTCCCAGAGAATTGTCAATTAAATTTGACCTGTCATAATTTGTTATTATTGATCTGTCTGGTAGTTACTTAAAAAACTTCATTTGCAAACTTGTATGTATTTGACCTGACTTGGAACCTTTTCCACCCAGGGTGTTCATTGAAAACAATTAGAGGCAATAATTGAACATCTCAGCTGCCTGTGGTAGTGAATAGCAGTTGGGGCAAACAGGCTAACCAAAAAAGCTTAAAAGGAAAAACTGGGGAATAGATGTCCTTGGGGGATTTGTGAAGCTTTGGCGTGTTCTTGGGCATCTAGAATGCTATTGCATCTATGTTGAGCAGTGTGCATGTTTAGGAAGGACCTAAGAAAGTCCTAAGCTCTCAGTTCTGGTTCATCTTGAGGCTATGTGCCTACAGATAGTAAGGCTAAGGCAAAACTGTAAACTGACTGGCTGAGCGCTACAGGTGTGCCCAAATACATATAGAAAGCCCATCGTAAGGACTGGGAGATTTATTGGTTCCAGGGAACTAGGGACATCTCTATCTAATCATTAGCTGACCATTAAACTAACAACAGAGACCTCAGTAGCCACATATAACAAAAAATCTAGATTCTGTAGAATTAGTTTCTCTATTTCCTTGTCCTATTTCTTACTGCTGCTTGAATAATAATTTTTATCTGTCTCTTCCTTCCAATTAGAATATAAATGTACTAAGAGCAGGGACTCTTTGTGTACAGTGCTTTATTTCCAGTGCCTAGAAATGCCTAGTACATAAAATATTTCTTTTTTTCTTTTTTAAAGTAAGCTCTGTGCCTATCGTGGGGCATGATCCCAAGATCAAGAGTCTCATGCCCCACCAACTGAGCCAGCCAGGCGCCCCTTAAATATTTCTTGAAATGATGAGTAAATGGATGACTCTCATATCAATCCTAGATGTACTTTCTGTCTTCTAAGAGTTTATTGAGTCTTTTGCCCCTGAAAGTCACCGTCAGAGGGTCAGAGGAGAGGGAGAAGCATCCCAATCCCAGGGCCCTAGGATCATGCATGACCTGAGCAGAAGTCAGAAGCTTAACCGACTGAGCCACCAAGGTTCTTCCCATGATCTGTTCTCTTAATCATTATGCTATTATTGCCTCTCTAAGCATATATGTAAATATAAATAATAAAGCCATAAAAGTTGTAGACAAAAGAATGAGTGTATTTATAAGTTGGTTTTGAGGAAGGCTAAATAGGTCTTAAAACCTTGAAATTTCAAAGGGAAAATATTGGCAAGTTTTGTGTGTGTGTTTTTTTTAAGATTTTATTTATTTATTTGACAGAGAGAGAGACAGCCAGCCAGAGAGGAAACACTGGCAGGGGGAGTGGGAGAGGAAGAAGCCGGCTCCCCGCAGATGAGCCTGATGTGGGGCTCGATCCCAGAACACCGGGATCACGCCCTGAGCTAAGGCAGACGCTCAACAACTGAGCCACCCAGGCGCCCTGCAAGTTTTAGTTCTTAAAAATTATGGCTTATATTTTGTACAATATGCCATAAGTAGAGTTAAAAGATAAATGACAAGGTGAAAGAAAAATATAGTGAAAAGACTAATTTCCAAAATTTATAGTGACCTCATGCCAAATATTAAGAAAGTGATCAACAATTCCATAAAAATTGGGCAAAAGATATGAGTAGGCAAACTTACCAGAAAAAATGTCAAACATCTCAAAAAAACTTGTTTTCACTTACAATTAGAGATATAAATCATGCAGTTTGAGATCATGTTTAACCTGTGGAATTAGGAAAAAATTTTAAAAGATTGATGGTACTTGGTGCTGGTTGCAATCTTTTTGGTAGCTTGTCAGGGTTCTTTCAGTCTGGCAGATGTTAGGGTTCATGAGAAAAGTAGAACTACTTAGGAGAAAAAAATATGTGTATACATACATGTATATACATGTGTGTGTAAGGGCTAAAAGTACTTAACCTCTTATGGTTAAAGAAGGCAATTTTCAGGTATCCTAAAAGGAATCTAGCACAGAGGGTACAATAAGCATCATCAGATCCTGCAGAAAATACAAGTAAGATGTGGACTGACTACACTAAAATAAAAGGCTTTGGTACGGAGAAGGAAACCATCAACAAAACAAATAGACAACCTATTGAATGGGAGCAGATATTTGCAAATGATACTTTCGATAAGAGGTTAAATATCCAAAATATATAAAGAACTTTAAACTCAACACTAAATAAATAATCATCTGATTTAAAAATGTCTGAATAGACATTTTTCCAAAGAACACACTGAATAACAAATGTTGGTGAGGATGTGGAGAAAAAGAAACCCTCCTGCACAGTTGGTGGGAATGCAAATTGTTACAGCCACTGTGGAAAACAGTATGGAGGTTCCTTAAAAAATAAAACGATAATTACCATGTGATTCAGTAATTCCACTACTGAGTAGTTACCCAAAAGAAAATGAAAACACTAATTATTCAGAAAGATATATGCACCCCTATGTTTTTACAATAGCCAAGCTCTGGAAGCAACTGAAGTGTGCATTCATAGATGAATAAAGAAGATGTGGTACGTGTATACACACACACACACACACACACACACAGGGATACTACTCAACCATAAAAAAAAAAGATAAGATCTTGCTATTTACACCAATACAGGTGGACCTAGAGGCTATAATACTAAGTGAAGTAAGTCAGTCAGAGAAGGACAAATACCATATGATTTCACTCATATGTGGAATTTAAGAAACAAATGAACAAAGAAAAAAGACCAAAAAAACCATACTCTAATACAGAGAATAAACTGGTGGTTGCCAGAGGGGAGGTGGGTGAGGGATGGTGAAATAAAGGAGATTGAGACTTCTCCTGAAAAGCACTGAGTAATGTATAGAATTGTTGAATCACCTGAAATCGTATTGTACACCTGAAACTATTATAACACTGTATGTTAATTATACTTCAATTTTAAAAAGGACGAGAAACATAAAGAGCTTACTCTCTAGGGTATACACAGATGTGGACTGAGAAAAGACCATTAGGGAAAAATTAACTCTAATTTCCATAGAAAACATTTTATAGTGGTATAGAAACCAGAATACAAATTAGAAGATTGGAGTTTAAAATTTTGCTGTAGTCAGATTTTTTTTGTGTGTGTGGATTTGCAGTAGTTTCATACCTAAGAAATCCACTGAACCGTGAATAGCCTGTGGAAACGGTCCTACCTTATTTATTCTTCCACTCTCGGTGCATAGCAAGACACGAATGCAAGGGGGACTGACGTTTTTGAGGTACCTGTATTTGTGTTAGTCACATGCATTGTACTAGACTCTTTTTCTAAGTATTCATTGAATTTTAGAATGAATCTGTATTTACAAGAGAAGTAAGACTGACTTGCCCCAGGTCAAGGGTTAACAGAGCTAAACCCTTTGACTCTGAATCCTATCTCTTTCTCTTGTATTAATTTGCCTCATTAAATTAAGCATGCTCCTGTAGTGCATTTGGAATGATTGATTTTATAAAAACTTGATCGCAGACTTTTTAGAAACATAGCAAGCTTGCTTAACAAGTTTTTTCACCCTTTTTGGTATTATACCTCTAAGCCCCTTAAATGTTTTTTTAAAGATTTTTTTTTTTTAATTTATTCAACAGAGATAGAGACAGCCAGTGAGAGAGGGAACACAAGCAGGGGGAGTGGGAGAGGAAGAAGCAGGCTCATAGCAGAGGAGCCTGATGTGGGGCTCGATCCCATAACGCCGGGATCACGCCCTGAGCCGAAGGCAGACGCCCAACCGCTGTGCCACCCAGGCGCCCCTTAAATGTTTTTTTAAAAGAAAACAGTGCTGTACAATGTTAATATCCATAATGACACTATGTAAATGATGAAATGATGGGGACTTTACTTTTATGTGACTTGTCTTTTAGGACTTCCAACTAAAGAATTCCTCTTTGGGATTTTTTTTCTCTTTGTTTTTGTTGGACACATGTTTTCATGGTATCATTGGGTTTGCAAAGTATTTTGCTGTGGAATAAATCTTCTGGCTTGATAAATGTGTATGTGTTTTGCAGAGATCTTTGTTTCATTGCCTGTCTCTTAAGTACCCCCTACTTTGGTGGGTTGTTTGTTTTTTTTTAATTTTACTTTAGCTTTTTTTTTTTTTTTTTAAATTAACCTATAATGTATTATTTGTTTCAGGGGTACGGGTCTGTGCCTACTTTGTGTTTTTGTCTTTGAGTAAATATCAGTTTGTTTTTTTTTAAGGTTTTATTTATTTATTTGACAGAGAGAAAGTGCGTGGGAGAGAGCCCAAGCAGGGGGAGGGGATAAGCAGGTTCCTCACTGAGCACGGAGCCTGACGTGGGGCTTGATCCCAGGACCCAAGGATCATGACCTTAACCGACTGAGCCACCCGGACGCCCCAAATATCAGTTTTTATTTTAGATGTAATTGCTTCTGAATGATTATATTATATAGATCTACCTTTAATGGCTTAACATAGGGGTAGGATTCTTCCACCGCTCCAGTTTAGGTAGGGAAGGAGTGTCTGTTTGAGGGTAGTCACATTTAAAATTAAAAATTCATACAATTTGACCTTACTTTAAGTCATTATGTAATGGAAAACTCTTCTGTTAAGATGATATAAAGTAATACTGCCATTTTATGTGCTCATGAATGGTTGATTCAACTAGGTTTGTAATTTTTTTAACCAACATTTCAATCTCTGTACTCATAAGCTGTTGATCCAACTATATTTATAATTTTATTTGCATATATTACAGTTACAGAATTTTATTCAATTCATATGTAATTAATTTTTTCTGAACATGTAAACAGATCCTATTATAATTTTTTGAGATATAATTCACATATAATAAAGTCATCATATTAAGTGTACAGTTCTATGAGTTTTACAAATGCATGCAATCGTGTAATGACCAGTATAATCCAGATAGAGAACAGTTCCATCATCCCAATAAAGTTCCCTTGTAACCCTGTGTAGGCAGTCCCTTCCCCATCCCTAGCACCTGGCAACCTTTCTGTCCTTAGAGTTATATAAAAAATGTCGTATGAATGGAATTATACAATATGTAGACTCTTGAGCTTGGCTTCTTCCACTTAGCATAATGGAGATTCATCTAAGTTGTTCCATGAATTGCTGCATAATATTCCATTCTGTAAGTGTACAACAGTTTTCATTCACCAGTTTGAAAGACGTTCGTTTCCAGTTTTCATTGTATATGTGAACAAAGTCACTATATGCATTCATGTACAGGTTTTTGTGTGAACATAAGTTTTCATTTAAGTGGATACTTCAGAGTGGGATTGCTGAGTCATATGGTAAGCATATGTTTAGCTTTATAAGAAATTACCACTTTTCCACAATGGCTGTATTGTACCTTCTTACGTTCATACTAGTAATGTGTGAGAGTTGTAGTTGCTTTATATCCTGTCAACACTTGATATGGCCAGTTTTCCTTTGTTTATTTCAGCCGTGCTAGTGTGTAATGATACCCCCTTTTTTAAAGATAAGCTTTTTATTTTGGAATAATTATTTTGGTATAATTTTAATTTTGGAATAACGTTATGATCTAGGCTTGAAAACTACATTAATCTCATTGTATATCTGCATCAGAGCTCATGGGTGACCAGGTGCATTGTCAATGAGCAGCAATATTTTGAAGGGAATCTTTTTTTCTGTGCAGTAGGTCTCAGCAATGAGCTTAAAATATTCAAAAAACCAGGCGCCTTGGTGGCTCAGTCGATTGAGCGTCCAACTGTTGATTTTGGCTCAGGTCAATCTCAGGGTCGTGAGATCAACCCCGGTCTCTGCTCCACATTTAGCGTGGAGTCTGCTTGTCCCTCTCCCTCTGCGCACCCCCCGCCCCGGGGCTCGCGCACGCATTTTCACACTCTCTATCTAAAATACATAAATAGAATCTTAAAAAACAGAGAGAGAGAATTCGGAAAACCACATCGTAAATTGATGTGCTGTCATCCAGGCCTTTGTTATTACATTTACAGAGCTGCAGGCAGACTAGATTTAACATAATTCTTAAGGGCCCAAGGATTTTTGAAATGGTAATGAGCATTGGCTTCAACTTAAGGTCACCAGCTACATTAGCCCCTAACAAGAGAGTCAGCCTGTCCTTTGAAGCTTTGAGGCCAGGTGTTGATTTCTTCTCTCCAGCTGTGAAAGTCCTGGATGGCATCTTCCAATTTAAGGCTGTTTCATCTACATTGAAAATCTGTTGTTTACGGTAGGCGCTTTCGTTCAGGATCTTAGCTAGATCTTCTGGAGAACTTGCTGTAGCTTCTACATCAGCTGCTTGCTGCGTCACTGTGCATTTTTATGAAATGGAGATGGCTTCTTTCCTTAAATCTCATGAACCAACCTCAGCTACCTTCAGATTTTTCTTCTGCAGCTTCCTCCCCTCCCTCAGCCTTCACAGAATTGAAGAGAGTTCTGGCCGTGCTCTGGATTAGGCTTTGTGGCTGGTTTGATCTTCTATCTAGACCACTTAGACTCTCTCCATATTATCAATGAGGCCATTTTGCTTTCTTTTCTTTTCTTTCTTTTTTTTTTTTTTTTAAGATTTTATTTTATTTGAGAGAGAGAGCGACCACAAGTGGGATAAGGGGCAGAGGGAGAAGCACACTCCCCGCTGAGCAGGGAGCCTGATGCCCGGCTTGATCCCAGAACTCCAGGATCATGACCTGAGCTGAAGGCAGACACTTAACCAACCGAGTCATCCAAGCACCCCTGCCGTTGTGCTTTCTTATCACTCATGTGTTCACTGGAGTACACTTTTAATTTCCTTCAAGAACTTTTCCTTTGCATTCACAACTTGGCTGTTTGGCACAAAAGGCCTAGCTTTCAGCCTGCTTTGGCTTTTGATATGCTTTCCTCACTAAGTTCAGTCATTTCTAGCTTTTCGTTTAAAGTGAGAGATACGCAAAAAAAGGATGAGTTCTTGCCATTTGCAACAACATGGATGGACCTAGAGGGTATTATGCTAAGTGAAATAAGTCAAACTGAGAAAGACAAATAGCATATGATTTCACTCATATGTGGAATCTAAAAAAACAAAACAAATAAACAACAAGAAGCAGAATCAGACTTATAAATACAGAGAACAAAGTGGTGGTTGCCAGAGGGAAGGATAAAACAGGTGAAGGGGAGTGAGTCATGGGAATAAAAGGCAGAGCATAGGGAGTATAGTTAATGATACTGTAATAGCCTCGTGTAGTGACAATGGTAGCTACAGTTGTGGTGAGCATAGCATAATTTATAGAGATCTTGAATCACTGTGTTGTGTATCTGAAACTAATGTAATATTGTGTGCCAACTATACTCAAATAAAAAAAATTTTTAGAAAAGAAAGAGGAGACCTGATAAGAAGGCACCCTATTGAGCGCAGCTAATTCAATAAAGAGGTTACACTGAAAAAATAAAGTGAGAGATGTGTGACTCTTCCTTTCACTTAACATTTAGAGACCATTGTAGGATTATTAATTGACCTTATTTCAATATTGTTGTGTCTCAGGGACTAGGGAGGCCGAGGAAAGGGCAAGAGTTGGGGGAATGGCTGGTCAGTGGAACAGTCAGAACACACACATTTGTCAGTTAGGTTCACCGTCTTGTATGGGCACAGTTCGTGGCGCCTCAGAACAATTACAGTAGTAACATCAGAAATCACTGATTGCAGATCACTACATCAAATATAATAATATTGAAAAAGTTTGAAATATTGTCAGATTACCAAAATGTGGTACAGAGACACGAAGTGAGCAAATGCTGTTGGGAAAATGACAACCAATAGACTCGTTCAACACGGGTTGTCACAGACCTTCAATTTGTAAAAAAATCAGAGTGTCTGGGAAGTGTAGTAAAGTGAAGTGCAACAAAGCAAGGTATGCCCGTGCTTTATAGAGAAAAAGGAAGAAGTAGGGAGGGGCTGTTTTGAACAAAAGTCTTTTGGAGGAAAGTGAGTTCTGGGTGGTGATGGGTTTTCATTGTCTGGGCTAAGAGGATATCTTATTTCTTACTGCTGGGGTAGTAAAGTAGGCTTCTTCCTGTTGGAAAATGCATGGTATGCTTCTTCCTGTTGTGGTTTGCAGTTGACAAGTTGCTAGGGCTTGAGAGCACTCCCTTCAAGGCCTTCCAACTCCATTTCAAATGAGGTTTCCTTTATTCATTTTCACATTTAACAAGGACACTTGAGATGGCATTTTTGACCTACCCAGATAATCCAGGATAATTTCCTCATCTAAAAATCCTTAATTACATCTGCAAAGACTCTTTTTTCCAAATAAGGTTACATTCGTTGGTTCTGGGGATTAAGGTGTCGACCTATCTTTTACCAGAAATCTATTTTCTGTGTATATATGTGTTGGGGAAGGGGATTCTCTCTCTTTCCCTACCCACCCCCTTTCTTTCTTTCTTTCTTTTTTTTCTTTTTCTAACTTTAAACTTTAGTCTCTTAAGGGAGAGAAACCTGAGGGCTCCTAAATTCTATATTAGTAGTACCTGTGCTATGATCCCTTGTTATGGATGCGATTTAAACATTTGATTTAAAGTGTATCATTCCTTGCTTTTACTTGAAGGGAACTTTCAGTTAACACAGACTTCAAATTGATATTCCTCAAGTCAGTTAACAAAACCTTACTTGTAAAGAATTAAAGTTGTGACTTAGACATCCCTGGCTAGAAATCGGAAAAGTAAAGACTTGAATTTTTTGTGCCTCTAAATATACTGAAGTTTCTTAGTGAACTGGTTTTGAATAAATATTTAGAGGAATCAAGAGCCTAGAAATTGTACTTGACTGAATAAATATTGAATGCCCACAATGTGCTGTCAGATACTAAAAAGAAGAAAGTGGTCTCTGCCACTGTAGAATTTAGGATCAAGATTCCATAGGAATCTTAGGACCAACCAAAGGAAAATTAGTAGTTGTTTTGTTTGGGGCAAATTATGCTCAGAAACAGAGACTGTCTTTGCCAATAATTTATTTAACACAGGTTCGTGGGAATTATAATTTATAATATTAATATTTTACAAGCCAGTAGCATAAAGGATTCATGTCTTGTAATAAGCCAATGAAGAAACAACACACTGCAAACTAATGATAAATTAATTACCCTACTGCTCCAGGCAAAGGGGAGATGAAAGAAGTCAAGTCCAAATTTAGTTAAAGTGTACCTTTCTACAAGCTGGTCATGGTAGAGTCAGTCATTCCGACTAAAAGCTGGGTGTCGACTGCTGCCTTAGGTCCCTTGCTGCCAGGGCATATAGCTAGCAGACAGTAATAGTGGTGTTGACAGGCAATGTAGGCTGCTCTGAAGGTTGTTACTCCAGGCACCACTGCTTATGAGGAGTAGCCTCACCAAGGCCTGAACAGATGTGCCTTCTTCTCCTGAGACTGCTGCGTGGTTTATTGCCACTGCTGACCATGGGTAGTCTGGCCATAGCATGAGCAAGCTTCTCAAGATCTTCAGAGGGCTATGTAGATCGGCAAAGAGTAGCCTTGCCCAGACCGAACACTGTCGAGTTGGTGGTCAGACCTCTTGGTTTTTTAAGTTTCAAAGCCCATCACTTGATGGACCCCACTGCTCTTACCATGGTATCAGTGACTTAACAGTCCTCTCCACTCCAGGTGTGAAGGTTCAATAAGAAAACTCTAATATCCAACTTCAAAACAAGCTATTCAAAATAAGTTCATACCACAACTTTGTCCAAAACAAGTTTGAAAACATGGATTTGAAATTAGAACAAGTCAGTACACAACAATGGTATTAACAGAATTGTTAACTGCCAGACTTATAGACTGTAGTAGAGAGCAGAAGAATTTTGAAGAATTCTTAATAATAATAAAGAGGGAATTCTTTTACTAACAACACTGAGGTTTTAGTAGGTTAGGAGGTATTTTAATTTTCTAAAATCATGATGTTTATCTCTGAGTAGAAATAGTAAAGAATTTATTTTCCTATACCTTGTAATTAAAATTACCTGTTTCACTAACAGTAAATCAGTCTGTACATTGTAAATTAAAGACTTACGGCTGTAAAGAGAAATTAAATTGTTATTTTTGCTAGACTGCACAAGAATTTTAAAAGCATAAAAAAAGAATCTCGTTTTAGGATTTTTGGGAGGTCCTTAAGATGCCAGTTAACATATTGAAAAAGTTTTGAATTTATAAATTTAAAACATTTTAAAATTATGCTATTATACCATGAAGTCAAAGTAATGTAACAGAATAGTTAGAGATGTAACATAGGAAAAGGAATAAATAGCCTGCGTTAATATTAGTAATGTAGTTTTTTGGTTTTTTTTTAAAGATTTTATTTATTTATTTGACAGAGAGAGACAGCCAGCGAGAGAGGGAACACAAGCAGGGGGAGTTGGAGAGGAAGAAGCAGGCTCCCAGCAGAGGAGCCTGATGTGGGGCTCGATCCCAGAACACCGGGATCACGCCCTGAGCCGAAGGGAGATGCTTAACGACTGCGCCACCCAGGCGCCCCAGTAATGTAGTTTTTAAAAAGGGAGTCGTATACTTAATTCTACACGAAAGGAAGAAAAGCTTCAGATGAGGGAGTTCATAGTCTTAGGTTCTGCCACTGGTTCTGCTACTTACAAGTCTTCCTGAGGCAGTGCCTTCACCTCTTTCATTTTAGTTTACTCAACCCTGAAATAAAGATTACCTCTAAAATCTATATTCCTTGTAGCATTTTATGTTATGTATTTTCTTGCATTCATAGAGTGAGCAATTTCTGTCCAATAGGGTAAAATCAAATGTGAAACGTTTTCTTATATCAGATTCTTTAACTAGTGGAAGTTCAGTGCTTTTGTACAGAACCATAAAATGAACCAACTATAGGATTGTGTGACTTCTCTCTTATGAAAGAGGTAATGGAACAAAAAATTTAATGAATCTTTCTGCCTGTAGTGCTATCTTGAACTTCTTTAAGATTTGGGATAAGGGAGGATCAATGCAATTTAAATTGCTTTTCCCTCAAAGTTGAAATTTTTTCCTGAGGAAAAAGGGTGGGGCAAGAATGGAGGACTTGTGTCCAGTTTTGATTAATGTCTTGAGGAACACTTTTTTAGGAGCATTTATAAAATAATGTGCGTAAACATTTTACTATACAAACCTTAAGACATCTAACACTGTATCCCTTTGGATCTGCTTTTGACTCTTAACAAATTATATTTAAGCTGTTACTATTATTCCATAATTAATGTAAAATCTTTTCTTTCACCTTTTAAATGAGCTTATTGAAATAGGTTACAGTTTCCATTTTAATATGGAATGTTCAGTAGTAGCACTGCAGCACAGGTAAGCCACTCTCCACATGTTGATTGTTTCTGATTTTTCATTTCTCTGAACAAACTTACTCTTTTTTGAATTAGAGTTAGCTTTTTTACCCCTCTATTTAATTTTTGGGGAAAAAATTAGAAAATTAATCAGGCCATGGGCAGTTTTATGACCTGTTTTATACTCTAACCAGAGAACAGTCTGAAGATAACATACGATTTTACAGCTGTGCCTGAATATTTCTTATCTTTTTATAGTTCAGGGAACACTGAATTTTGTTGTTCAGATTTATTTTTGATATTTTCTTAGGTATCAGGTAGTATCTTAAAAATATTAAAATTTATTCACTTAGTAGTGAGTATCTTTTTTCCGAAGTGCTGATTTGATCTTAGTGGTTAAACTGTTGATATCCTTTGATGGATGTGTATTTAGTTACAGTTTTCCACATGACAGATGATCAGTAATGTTGAATTGGGTGGGTTGATATTGCAGACATTAAAATTTATCATAATTATTGCAGGTTTTCTTCTATTTATTATATTCTTTTATTATTTTTTTAATTTTTAAAGAAGATTTATTAGAGAGAGAGTGAGCAAGAGAGAGATCGAGCATGAGCAGGGGAGAAGTAGAGGGAGAGAGAAAAGCAGACTCCCCGCTGAGCAGGGAGCCCCGCATGGGGCTCGATCCCAGGACTCTGGGATCATGACCTGAGCCAAAGGCAGACACTTAACAGACTGAGCCACCCAGATGCCCCATGTTATATTCTTTAAATCTTAGATTTGTTATTCCTCATTGCATGAAAGTATATTTTATATAATCAGATCTATTGATTTGTTGCTTATGCTTTTTTCTGCACACAATTTTTATTTCTTTTCCACAGATGAGATAAATATGCTAATCTGCTTTCTCCAAAATTTCTTGAATACTTTGTTCTTCATTTATTTAGAATTCGTCGTGTTTTTCTCCACATTGATATTGTTTTTCTGGCAATATGTTTTTTTTTCTTAAGGTTTTTTTTTTTTTTTCTGTTAAGTAATCTCTGTACCCAGCGTGGGGCTTGAACTCACACCCCCAAGACTAAGCCAACCAGGCACACTCTGGCAGTATTTTTCAAATATTGATTTTCTCTAGTTATAAGCACTTTTGTTTGTTCTTGTTTTGTTTAAAGTTTTTATTTAAATTCTAGTTTATAAGCTCTTTAGATTTGATCATTGCTTTGGTATTTCTTGTTTCATGGGTCTTTTTGTATTTTTTTACTATGGTAAATAGACATAACAGAATTAGCTATTTTAACCACTTTAAATACACCATTCAGTGGCATTAAGTACATTCATGGTGTTATGCAACCATCACCACCATCCTCTGGTCTCTTTATTTGATGTATTTCTACCTTAACCTGAAACATTATTGCTGTTATTCTCAGGCAAATTGCTTCACTCTCTGAGTCCCAGTTCCCTTGTCCATAGTATGAGGGTAACACTTGTGGCTTAGGATCGTTGTAGAGATAAAACTATGTAAGACAATAAATATAAAAATACTTGGTATATTAGATACGCTCAGTAAATGATTGCTCTCTCATCCTTCCCAGTGTAATTGGTTTTAAAGGCTGTTGTAGGTTGTATCATCCTTAATTCCCTCAATAATTCTCCACTCCTCCAAGGTAGTCATTGTTATTTTTGCCTAATTCCCGTAAGACATTTGTAGGTATTGGAGTAAACCTTTGTTCACTTCTTGTTTGAAACTAACGTATATGTTCTGTAGGTTACGATTGGAGTAAACCTTTGTTCACTTCTTGTTTGAAACTAACGTATATGTTCTGTAGGTTACGAAGCCCAAATTACTACATGCCCACTGAGACTACTAATAAGCAATGTTCTGTAAGAGACCACAGAAATGTTTTCTTACATTTTGAAACCATTTTTCCTGACACATTTTCTGATTTTGCCTTATAAGGCCTCTTAATTTATAAATTAGAGTTTCTTTTGAAGAGATATCTTTAGGTTTTATGTTTGGTACTTTGGTATTAGGGTGCTAGTTTCTGAATTCATTTATGGATCTCTTTTAGAATAGTTATTGTTGAGTAATAATACTTGAAGCAGTTGTCTTAAAGCCATTAAAAGAAGGTATTTTGCTTATTTTGCTTATTTTTATTCTTTAAGGCATACACGTAATTATATTTGAGGATACCATGGTGGACATTTGCTAATTCTGTACTTTTAAATCCTAAAGTAATCCACATGTTAATGATCTTAAGTGATGATATACCACTTTTTTGATACTTCTTTAGATTACTGTTGTTTATAACTGTTATTGCTGATTTAATTTTGGGAAGGACACTGTTAATTTTCCCCAGGGAAATTTCTGTTGCCTTTTATTTAGGGTGTTCTAAAAATATATATATATGGCCTTGGCAGAAATACTAAGTAGACTTCTAAAATACAGTGTGGTCAGTGATTAAATTTATGAGCTACCTGTTTTCTCTTTAGAACTGTATCAAAGATATTCAGTTAGTCTGTGCACACTTAGCAACGTGCAAGTTCCCCTTCTGGGACCTATAATCGGAATGTTGTGCTCTATTTAGACACTTCTCTTGATGTTATAATTAAGAGTAGTATAAACTTTATTTTCATTGAAAACAATTTGATCTTTGTTCTATATGTGTGTGTGTAGTATATATACGTATTTTTCCCCCTTCCCCTTCCTATGCTTAAGAGCTATAATAACATTGCCGTAACTTAGGTTTTTGCTTGTAGCCATTTACAGTTACGGGGTGAATAGTATGTTCAATTTGGTACAAAACAGAAATTATGAGGTAGGAATCTAATTAGAATTTTGAAGTAAAATATTTACTAATTATTTCCCTTCTAATTTATAAGGATTAAAAAGAAAAATTATGGCTGCCATATTACAAAAGTATCCTGCTTTATTTATGAACGTGTGAAATCCCAGTATTTAAAAATGTGTGACCTTTCAAATCCAAACAAAATTCCTTTTTTTTTTCATTGTCAGCATTTGCAAATAGGGAAAGTCTTCGGAAATAATACTGTTTCTGTTCTCAATTATAGATTTTCCTAGATTGCCGACCATAAAGGCGTATAGATACTGGCAAACTCTCATGGTAAAAAAAGGTGTATTTAAATCAATAGTAAGAATTGAAACTAGAAAATTGTGAGAAGACATTACTATCCAAATGCTTAAAGGTACTTAAAAGATTAACTCACAGCGTGTTTTGTAATTTCACTGGCTGTTTGACTAAGTTGTAAGTAACTGTATTCATTTAAGTTGCATTAAGAATCCACTTTCCGGGGGCGCCTGGGTGGCACAGCGGTTAAGCGTCTGCCTTCGGCTCGGTGTGATCCCGGCTTTGTGGGATCGAGCCCCACATCAGGCTCCTCCGCTATGAGCCTGCTTCTTCCTCTCCCACTCCCCCTGCTTGTGTTCCCTCTCTCGCTGGCTGTCTCTATCTCTGTCGAATAAATAAATTAAAAAAAAAAAAATCCACTTTCCCCTTCTATGTCAAGTCATTGTATTTTTGTATATTTTAGAAGATGAATTTCATTTAATGTAGAATAATGTCAGTTTACATTAATGGTTTACAAAAACCCACAATTAGATTAAACTCTAGAACTAGTACCTGGAAATGAGAATACTAAGATTTGGATAGTAATTCTATACTTTTTATTTAATTTAATAAATAGATTTATTTATTTATTTTTAAAGATTTTATTTATTCATTTGAGAGAGAGAGCACAGGCAGGCAGAGCAGCAGAGGGAGAGGGAGAGGGAGAAGCAGGCTCCCTGCTGAGGTTATTTCAGTTATTCAACCTATATTTTAGGTTATTCAACTTATAAATTATTGGAAGGAAAGAGAACTACTGTATTGATTGAAGGTAGTGTACTTAAATGCATGTCGTGATGGAAATACGTAATTTATAGTCATTAACATACACACAAATGTACCAGAATGTATGTTTGCAACTTTATGCATTTTACATGTTGCTGATAGAATCCCAGAAGATGCTGTAATAAATCATGTGCTTTCCTTGTGAGATTGCTTTTGTTTTATTTTTTAAATTTTTTTATTTTTTAAAGATTTTATTTATTTGACACAGAGAGAGAAAGAGCACAAGTAGGCAGAGCAGTAGACAGCAGGGAAGCAGGCTCCCTGCTGAGCAGAGTGCCCAATGTGGGGCTCAATCCCAGGACCCCAGGATCATGACCCGAGCCAAAGGCAAATTCTTAACCAACTGAGCCACCCAGACACCCCTGCTCTTGTTTGTTTTAAATGATCAAAATTATTGGTGATGATTGTTCTGTTACTTGATTTTTAAAGTTTTTTCTTAACTATAGAAATTATGCCCCTTTTATTCCCCTAAATTGAAAAGCTGAGAAGATAAAGGTGATTTTTAGGATGGGAACAACAGTGCTTATTTTCAAAGAAATAGGAGAGGTAGAAAGAATGTCTTCCAGTTTTTCCCTTGAAGTTTTCTTGCAACTTACCATAGAATTTGTCTTAAGAAAAATAGAAAATTCCTTCCTGTTCATTATAAAAATCACTGTTATATTGCCCTATTTCTAAAAAACAAAATTTGAGGTTTTAACATTTAGTTTTATATGACGTGAGAATTTATTTCCCCACAATTAAGAGTAGTATTTTTTACCTTGCAAAACCCATGATCCCCTTTGATCAATAAAAAAAATATTCTCCTTTAATGCTTATATTTTTTAAATCAGTTAGGTGTTGTATTTTAACTAAAGCACATGTTATTGAGTATCTTTTTTTAAAAACGATTTTTCTTACCTTCTTGCCCAGAGGTAGATTTTATAACCCTTTCCCCATAAGAAGGAATATCCCTCTCCCGTGCTGAGAATCTGCTAATTAGAGATTGCAGTTATTACATATGGCCTTCAATTAAATAAAACATTTATTATAATAAAATATTATAACTTTTTGTTTAGGTGAGAGGTACAAAAATCCAGCAAATGAGGTATTAAAAGCATTATGTTTCCCTCATGGTTTGGCCCTTTTTTCCTCCTTTGGGGATGAAATTATACATGTACTATGTACATGATGTACATTTAGACAGTATTAAAAGCCCATGAAATAAAGACATTTCAATTTAAATATAAGATAGAAGCTGATAAAACAAAAAAATGTTTCCTCTTTCACAATTGTGAATCCGTTTCACGTCACATTGATTATGCTCTTCTGAGGAGAACAAAACAAGTTCAGGCGAGATAGCTCCTGTGGGCTTTGGTTACTGCGCCCTGTAATTCTGCAGCACCAGTTACCTGCGTCATGTAGTTGGAGAACTTGGCTTTTGAGGCTCTGTATGAGCTACACGTGAGTATTGATCACCAAGTGCTTCTGACCTTTAAACTTTTTTTCATTTGACATCTAGGTCAGGGAAGGGAGTAAAGCCATGGTAGAGTTGGACAGTTTTGCATCTAATCACATGTGTGCTCTCTTTTTCCCATTTGGGAGTGTGGCTGGCTATAAAGTAAAATGTGTTGTCTTGCATCAATATAGAGCAGTAGAAGGGGAGGGGTAGTATGGGCACAACCGAAGTTTTTCGTTTCCCTTTTCATGTTATTTTTTTTTAATCTCTTTTCATTACTTCAGCAATAAGGTTCTATACTTGCTTTAGCTTTATATGTTACAGTGGTTGGTAGAAGTAAAAACAGGCGTGACCTTCATTAAAAGCATAAGTGATCACATCTGTTTTGGAGAAGTGTCAGTTTCATTTGTGTTAAATAGATATGGAGTTTTTGTTTTTATAGTGTATTTAGTTTATTCATATCTACCTGTCTCTTTCTTGCTAGCAGGCCACAGTAAGAAGTTCATACCAGTAAATGTGGGGCTTTGATCCTCTATTTTTCTTTTTTAGTTTGAAAATCAGGACGGGAAAAGCGGGGTCTGAGAAGGTAAAGAGTTTGCTTAAAAATTGGCTAGGTAGTGGGGCACCTAGATGGTTCAGTTGTTAAAGCGTCTGCCTTCAGCTCGGGTCATGATCTCAGGGTCCTGGGATCAAGCCTCCATCAGTCTCCCTGCTCAGCAGGGAGTCTGCTTGTCCCTCTCCCTCTGCTCCTCCCTGCTGCTCGTGCACAGGCGTGCACTCTCTCTCAAATGAAAAAAAACTTGACTAGGTAGTATACTTAGTGGAGCTCGTTATTTCAGAATAAAGTTGGGTCTTAGCTTTACATGATTTTTCCTTAATTCTGAAATTCAAGGTTTTGCTTTACTTATTTATTTGCATTATTAAAATAAATCCAGAAGAATTTTCCTTTAATTACATATATACAGATAGTTGGTTGTGAAAGTATTTAATTGATATTCCAGTTTGTCCTATTTAAAGTGATTCAGTGTGTCTGTGTTAACAGTTATGTAAATGTTCCACATTCAAGCAGGTTAGATGTTATAACTAACTGACTTGCTAGGCTAGTTTTTATCATTTTTTAATGTAACAATAATCCTAAAATCATGTTTTAGTTATCTGCACATGGCTATCATTATAAAATGTTTAGTGCATTAGGCACTATAGTCACTGTGTTTTAAGTACAGCAGAAGGGGTGCCACGTGTTGGCTTTTGCGAGGTAATATAAAGGCCACTGTGTACACCTATCTGGACTTGGTGCAGCAGGTCAGTTTTGAAAAGCCACGTGCAGGTTTGAGATTTTGAGATTGGGACTCACGTAGAAAGCCTGGAGTAACAAAAAGTTAAAAAAAATTATTCTCCGATGGCCTCAATGATAATGCTGTAAGAGTTCATAAAGCTTTGAATCCCCCCACCCTTTTTTAAACAGACAGTGAAGACTGCTGACAAACACCTGCAATCCAGCCACATAAACGTTAGGAAGGAATACTGGTCCTCATGGAAGAAGAGCAAGACTTACCAGAACAACCAGTAAGTGTCTCCTTTAATAATTGAAGTTCTTTATAGAAAAACCAATTGTAAAAGATTTTAAATACTATTCGCTTAGTACTACAGATTCCAAATTAGAATAAAAATAAGGAAAAGACTTCCTAATACCTTCCTTCTAAAAAAACAATGTTCTTAAATTCACATTTTGTTAACTTAATGCTAGGGAGTCTGCTTAGAAAATTCAGTATTACAGAGTAAGTATTGTATTTGGAAATGTCATTAAAAAAGAAAAAAACACAACGGTTATTCTTATAGGTTTTAGAAAATAAAAGAGGACATCTGGTTACCAGTAAAGCATTATATACCATTTCTGCCAGAAAACTTAGTTTTATCTTTACCTAAATTTCTCTGAGTGACTTAATTTTTTTAAAAAGTAGTTATAGTTGAAGAAAAGTGTAATTTGGCCACTAGCTAATTGTTAAAAACAGATAAGATCCTAGAGTCTAGATTAGATTCTTAATTTCTTTTAAATATTTAATATAAATAAATAAAAATAATAATTCTAAATGTCCCCAAGTGATACAGAGTTATTGCCTTTGCCATGGCTTTCTGTTTGTTTGTATTGCTCTTTCTGTATTTTGGCTCTTAGCATTTAAAAAAGAAAAGCAGGAGCACCTGCCTGGCTTAATCAGTAGAGCATCCGATTCTTGATCTCCGGTTTGTGAGTTCAAGCCCCACATTGGGCACAGCGCCTACTTAAAAAATAAATAAAATAAAATAAAAATAAAATAGGAAAGTAATAGTAATCATTCTTTCAAGATACTTTTATATTAAAGAATCTTTTGCTTTTGTGCTATTCTTTTTCTGAAGTTAGATAAATTCTGAGGCAGTTTACTATCCTGATTGAGTCTCTCACATTTCATATGAAAAGAGAATGTAGAATGATATATGTTTACCTTTATGAAAATCCAACTTAGAAAAAATTGAGTTTTGAAAGCAGGTAATAGGGTATGTTTTTCATGTTCCAGATATATTCTTTACATCACAAAAGGATGGACACCTGCTTGCATGAAGTCCTTTAATACATTTTTAATATTTGTTTTTATGTTGAGAAGTATGTACTAATGATTACTTTGCCGTTATTCTTTTTAGCCCTCTCACTTAAGGTAAGTATAAAACTAAAAAGACATAAGCAATTGGTAAAATGACCTTGAAACATATAAAATGTCATCTCTTATCTCTGATGGGGCAACAGTAATCAGGGAAATGGTAGAACTAAAAATCATCCTCAGCGGTGTTCCCGGGATATGTACTATGAGAACAAATAGCTGAATTAGAGACATTAAATGTGCCAAAGAAAATTATGTCATAGAGTTTTTAATGTAACAAGACAGAGGTCTAGTCAGGAGGTCTAGTTTCAAGACTTATATGCTGATACACTATTGAAATGGGTATTGTTGTTAGTTACTACTTGTTTATTGAAGGTAATGAGAATTGTGAGGCTGACCTGCTGGTGAGTCATCTTTTCTGCTCTGCTTCATTTCCTTGCTGTTCTGTTCAATTTCTATAACATCATGTGCAAAACCCGATTGTTACTTAAGAAGGTGAGAAATCAAAGCACTTTAAAAACAAATTTTCTGCTGACTGTAAATGGTGATTGTCACAGGGCATCATTTATTTTGATTTGTGCCTGAGTCTTAATTTATAAAAGGAACTGAGTGACAACATGGGGAGGTCAATGCCATTGAAACAAAAGTTTAATGTTACTCACAGTCCTTAGAAATGAAAGGGATGGCACACCACGTGCAGGGCGTAGGGGGAAGCACCAGTGTCAGGAGGCAGAAAGGAGCGAGGGCAATGCATAGGCCACAGCCTTTAATGGGGTTTCTACAGACAAGGCAAGGTAAACAATTTAGGTTTAGTTTGTTTGAATAATTCCAAGGGCTTTTGGGGTACTGCGGCTGTCATAGGTATCTGGTGTCTGGCTCTGGGTGGGGTGATTAGAGCATGGAAAATACTGATGTGGTGTGTAAATTGGATGAAGGAGATGTATCACAGTATGGGCTCTGGATCACGAGGTGTGCACAGCTTTGGTCTGTAGTTTGTCCCTGTGATTAATGGATGCCAAATGGACATACAGAATCTAAGAAAATGCAGAATATTTATGAACTGTTAAAAATAATTAGAATACGAAGAGTAAATATTGTACTTTGATGAGAAAAGTCTTCACAGGCTGTAGTAGAGATCTACAATTTGAGTAGAAAGAATGGTTCTATCCCACATTGCCGATGATAAAACCAAGAGTTTTAACTCTCCCATTACCTGTATACATAGAGAGATGTTACTGGTGGGCATTATTAACTGGAGTTATGTTATTCTCATCTCTTCTTGTCTCTTTCCTACTGAATTATCCCTTTCTTGTTTCTTTACTACTTAACTTGCTCCATCTTAAGCTTCGTTCAGGTCATTGTTCACAGTGCAACATAAATCCTAGCTTTGGGTTCTCTCTTTCACTCTCCCTTATTGCCAGTCAGTCTTCAATCTGCAGTCAGAAATGATTCACTCTGTGGTCACCAGGTACCTTGAAATTACTCAGTCTCCTCCCCGCCCCCCTCCCGCAGCCTTCATCTTTTTCAGATACACTGAGGCAGTTGTATTATTGTCCAAACTGGACAATACTCTTTTGAAGAGTAAAAGGGGACACTAACCAGACTTGGTTTTGGGATAAGGGTATAAACGAAGACTGCCCCTGGCGAGCTGGAAGCACTTTAAAAACTCCTTTATGGATGTCAGGGGTGCTTTCTGAATTCAAGTTTTTAAAGGATACACATGCATAAGAAAAAATTTTAGAAGAATATACAGCAAACTTAATAACAATTATTTCATGGAGGTGATGGGTCAGAATAAGAAGATCTTTTCTATTTTATACATATCTGAATGTTTGGGATTTTTAAAAATATGAGCATGCCTCTTGTGTTTAAATTTTTAAAAGAAATTCCTAATACTTATTGTAGACAATAGAGGTGGCAGATGCTTATAACCATAATGTACTCTCTAGGCTAAAACAGAGAAAAGAGCGAAGCTTGGGAAACATTTTTGAGAACAATAAAAAGGACTTTAAAAATTGTGTTTGGGGGGCGCCTGGGTGGCACAGCGGTTAAGCGTCTGCCTTCGGCTCAGGGCGTGATCCCAGCATTATGGGATCGAGCCCCACGTCAGGCTCCTCCTCTATGAGCCTGCTTCTTCCTCTCCCACTCCCCCTTGCTTGTGTTCCCTCTCTCGCTGGCTGTCTCTATCTCTGTCAAATAAATAAATAAAATCTTTAAAAAAAAAAATTGTGTTTGGGGCTTAAAGGGTAAGGAGAAGAAAGGTGGAACAGGTGGTTAAGAAAGAACATCTTGACTCAACCCCTGATGTTGTCTTCTCTGTGAAGGATAAAGCATAGCATACCTCAATTTTTAAAAAATATTTTTTATTCCCATATGTATAAACAAGGACCTAAGTCATTTCAAATGAGTTCTATTCCTCTAGACTCATAGCAGTTTTATCCCATAAACCTAAAACTTGCAGACATCAGTACAAAGCCAGCACTGATCACCTGAAAAATCACAGAATGATTCACAGAGCATGGATATTCTGAATTCAGGTACTGTTTTACTAGTATTCCCTTGCTCTGTCATGTTTAAAGCATGATTTTTTTTAACAGAGGCACAAATAGAACCCTGATTCACGAATTTGTCAGTGGTTCTTCTTTTTGTTTTATCTTTAGTCATAACATGCCCATAAGATTATGTCATTTTTTAAAATAACAGGTTTGAGATACAATTCACATATTCATTTTAAAGTATGCAATTCAGGGATTTTTAGTATATTCACAATGCTTTTCGACCATCACCAGAATCAATTTTAAAACATTTTCATTCCAAAAAGAAACTCCATACCCATTCGCAGTCACCCCCTAACTCCCCTGCAGCCCTAGGCAATTAGTAATCTGATTTCTGTCTAAAAATTTACTGATTTGTGGACATTTCATGTAAATGAAATCATGCAATTTGTGATTCTTTGTGACTGGCTTCCTTCACTTAGCATAATCTTTTTACGATTCATTTACATTGTAGCATGTATCAGCACTTCATTCTCTTTTATTGCTGAATAATACTGTATGGATTTTTAAATTTATCATTCATCATTTAATTTATTATTTTATCATTTTATTTATCCATTTATCTGTTCATTCATGAGCATTGGGGTTATTTTCACTTTTTGGGTATTTTGAAAAATGCTGTTAGGAACATTCATGGACATATGTTTGCATTTCTCTTGGTTATATAGCTAGGAGTTAAATTGCTGGGTTATATAGTAACTCTATATGTAACCTTTTGAGGAACTACTAAACTGTTTTCCAAGGTAGCTACACTATTTTACATTCTATTGGTTTCTGGTTTGTGTTGTTAACAACCCATACTTCTGTGATCCAATGAAATCTGTCTATATCCTTTTAAGTTAGTTCACCTACCTACGGTGCCAAGGGAGCACATGCTTTCTATTCTTGATTTATAGGAGAGCATAATTGCCCAAGTCAAGGCAAATAATGGGCCATGAAAGGTAAAAAATTAGCTGATAACACATTTTTTCCCCAAACTTTTTTTGTTCGGTAGTTATGATTTTAAGTACGTTTTCTCCATTTCTAGTGTTACTTATTCTTTGTACTGGGTTGGCGCTGTAATAAATAAAAAGTGAAATAAGATTTGAAAGGCCGTATGGTATGGGTGCCTGAGTGGCTGTCGGTTAAGTAGCTGCCTTCAGCTCAGGTCATGATCCTGGGGTCCTGGAATTGAGCCCCACATTGGGCTTCCCTGCTCAGCAGGGTGTCTGCTTCTTTCTCTGCGCCCCCCCATTCATGCTCGCTCTCTTTTGCTCTCTCTCAAATAAAGAAATAAAATCTTTAAAAATAATTTTTTTAAAAAAAGGCCCAATGGTGTATTTAAAATTTTCGCTCCAGTGCCCTTTTCTTTTTTTGGAACTTATTAGCTAAATTTGTTATTCTGTGGTTCTAATAAAATTAAGATTATGGTAAGTTAGATTCCTTAGCACTCCAGTTTTCTTTGTATGGATGACTGGAGACTATAGACTGTTTTGGTTACCAGGTCACAAATATATTTCTTTGATCATAAAGAGAGTCTTAGGGTGAGCTAAGCATAAATTCATCCCCACTATTGGAAAATTACATTATCATCTGACCTAATGTAAATACTATCAGCTTTAGCTGGGAAGGTCAGCACATTTTATAATAAAAGCATATATTTTGTTATTTGTGAAATTATGACAGGCAGGTAAACTAGATGGTTGTATTTTTCTTATGTCTTACCTTGCAATTTCCAGTCAAAATGTTGTCTGTTATTTTCCTAAGTAGCTCATTTATCTCTACCCCTTTCAGTGGGGTTATATCATACAATTACAATAAGTTAAATGCTTTTGTCAAAATCCGTATATCATCCTAGGATTCCTTGATCTCTTGGTTGGTTTATGGTATCTTTTATCATATAGAAGTTTTGAATTTTTGTATAATCAAATTTATTTTTTATTTTATGGCTTTGGAATTTAATATGCTTAATAAGAGCTTATCTGCCTCAAGAGTTTTTGTTTTTTCTTCATATGCTTCTATAGTTTTGTTTTTAAATTTAGAGGATTAAAAAATTTTTTTTGAGTATATTCAACACACCATGTTATATTAGTTTCAGATGAACATAGTGAGTCAGCTACTCTATATGTTGGGCTGTGCTCACCACAAGTATAGTTGCCATCTGTCACCTCATGGTGCTGTTGCAGTGCGATGCTGTGCCTGTTACTCTTACAAGATGGTTTTTTTTTTCTTTAAAGATTTATTTATTTATTTTAGACAGAGAGAGAGAAAGCATGTGCATGCATGAATGGGAGGAGCAGAGGGGAGGGGTGAGCACGGAGCCTGGTGCGGGGCTTGATCCTATGACCCTGAATTCATGACTTGAGCCAAAACCAAGAGTCGGACACCCAACTAACTGTTCCACCTAGACGCCCCGAGGGTTTTTTTTTTTAATGCCCCCCCTTTTCTTAATTTTCTCTTGCTATGAAAGAAAAAGTAGCATTAAATATATGTTGGTATTCCATAGGCAAGAAACCAAGAGCGGTTTTATTTATTTTGTTATGTTTTCTCATGAGGAATAGATGTCCGTAAGAAATATTATGGGGCTTATATTTATCTTGTATTTATTATTTACCTTACCTGAGGAACTTCTAGACTGTTTTCCAAAGTAGCTGTACTATTTTACATTCTGTCAGTTTCTGGATTATATTGTTTGGACCCATACTTGTGAGGTCTGTCTGTATCCTTTGAGTTCATTTACTTGCCTCTAGTGCCAAGGTAGCACATGCTTCCTGATTTACAGGGGGACATAATTACCCGAATCAAGGCAAACAATGTCTGAGATGTTAAATTTATTCATATTAAATAGCTACATTCCCACCTGATATTTTTGTTTAAAATTATTTAACAGTGTTTCTGCCTTTTGTTAGCTTGAAATACTTTCAGGGATCCATAATTTTGTATGGCTAAGCATACTAAGTATGTTTCTACTATGACTAGTTGTTCTAATCAGAGAACTCTAAAATCAGCTTCTTTGTAATATGAAAGCAGGGAAATCCACTAGTAGTGTTAAATGTTGATCTTCTGTTTGTGGATTCTTAAACTGTTTCAGGGGAAATGCTTTCACCTCAGAAGGAATTAGAAATGATGAAATCTGGAATAAAACAATAGCATGCAGAATATTTTTTAAATTCCTCATAACCTGGGGCGCCTGGGTGGCTCAATTGGTTAAGCATCTGACTCTTGGTTTTGGCTCAGGTCATTATTTCATGGGTCAGCCCTCTGCTTGGGTTTCTCTCTCCCTCTCCCTCTGCCCAACCCCCTTTCCTCTCTGTCTCTCTAAGTAAGTAAAATCTTTTTTAAAAATTACTCATAACCTGATAAGAACTTATCTTTGTTTTTGGCATGTTCATAATTTATGTATAAAGACATTCCTGTTTAATAAATTAATAAATGAGTAGATGATATTGAGATTGCCATACTTACAGTTGGATAATACAGTTATATATCTGTTAAAATTTAAAACCAACTAGTTTGTATCCAAGCTTGGATACTTGATTCTGATTAACATTTTTTTTAAGGACTTTTTTTTACCTATTTGACTGAGAGAAAGAGAGCGAGCACAAGCAGGCTCCCCACTGAGCAGAGAGCCCGATGCAGGGCTCGATCCCAGAACCCTGGGATCATGACTCAAGCCAAAGGCAGATGATTAACCGACTGAGCCACCCAGGCACCCCTCTGATAAACTTTTTATCTTGAGTAAAAATCTGGTAAACATTTTACTTTGAATCTGAAAAACACTTTTTTCATTAAAAAGAAAAGAGCTCATGTGAAAAACAAGTCCATCTCTTACTCTAGAATATAACAAAGGTTAATTAAATAAATCTAAGCAAAACAAAATGAAAACAGTTACCCTGTAATTTATTAGTTAATATTAGCCTGCCATTTGAATAGCTAGATGATTTCAAAAGCAGATCACTGTATTGATGCCTTTATATATTTATTTTTGCAGGTGAAAAAAGCCAAGATGCAGGAATCAGGAGAGCAAACTTTAAGGTATGTAAAGTTGAATTTCTTTTTAATGACCTACTTACAGTTTTTTTTCCACATGCTGTTTAGTAGATGAACGTGTTTTGGGTTGACTACTCTCTTTTTGAATTTTAGCATCTCAGTCTTTATGTTTTGAAATTACTTGGTTTAAGATGGAAATTTCCTTCCAGTATTTTGTCCTTGAAACAAATAAGCACTGATTTTTCTTATTCATTCATTTTTTTATTCAGTAATATGTACTGAACTCATGTTCTCTGTCGGGTCCTGTGACATGGAAGAGACATGACAGTAAATATTCCTCAGTCAGATATGCAGTATACAGAATGGGAAGAATAAGCAGAAATAGGGGAAATCCAAGGGATTTGGTGTTAATTACCGAATGGATATGGGATGCCTTAATCATTAGCTCCACTCCCTTTAGACAAGAGGCAGCATCTTTGCACCTCATACTCTCAATTCCACAACAACAGGAAGTACGGTTATCTGTTTTCCACAGTTCTTACTTCCTGTTGTCTGTGAACTAACTAGTAACTACATCACCTCTAACATCTTAATTTCCAGAATCTTACTATTTATTGCCACACACTGCATTCCAACTCATGTGTCTACTGCCACACTAGCCATATGATATCTTCCTGTGCACTTTCCATTAAATGAGCTATCATATTTCCACTCTTAACTGTTGACCCTTCCCACAAGAAAAGACTTCCTTATCTTTCTTATGCTGTTTAGATTATAATTATATGCTGATTAATTTAATCAGTCCCTTACAAACGTTTTATGAGGGACTTTGCCTTTGAACTTCTCCTTTTCCCCTGTGTCATGCTTCTTTAGCAAAACCACAACTCTGGTTAAACCAACTATCCACCTATTCCATGCTTATTCCCAGTCACCTGAATTTTGTGAGAGAAAAACACAAAACTGTGCTAATCTGTTTTCATTTATAATTACATCTCAAACAGGAACTTAAACTCTTCATGGTCCAGCCACCCTTCCTGGTGTGTTTTATTCCCTAGTCTCTAAAATTAACTTTCTTTCCCTCCTTCCCCCCCTCCTTGCCTCCTGGTTCCTCCCCATCCTTTCATCTCACTTCCCCTCCACTCTTTTTCCATTCACTCAGCTGGGGATATTGCTCCCTGAGAGAAATTAGAAACAGTTAGATAGGAACTACCTCATTTGCCTGTCACCAAATCTACCCATTTATCTGCTTCTCTACAATATTCTCTGTTACCCTATCTTCTGAAGTTAATTCCCCTGCTTCTATGTAAGGCTGACCCTTCCAGTTATATTATGGAACCTACCACCTTTGTCTTTTCCTGCAGTTATCCCTTCGCTTTCAGTTTATTATGTTAAAATATACATAACATAAGATTCACCATTTCATTCATTTTTAAGTGTATAATTCAGTGACATTATTCCACTCACACAGTTGTGCAACCATCACCACCCTCTGTCTCCAGAACTTTTTTCATCTTCCCAAACTGAAACTGTATTCATTAAATAATAGCTTTCCTTTTCCCTGTTCTCCCAGCTCCTGGCAGTCACCATACTACTTTCTGTCTCTGATTTTGACTACTCTGAGTACCTCATATTAGTGAGATCATACAGTATTTATCTTTCTGTGACTGGCTTGTGTTTAGTGCAATGTCTTCAAGGTTCATCTATGTCATAGTAGGTATCAGAATTTCCCTCCTTTATAAGGCTGAATAATATTCCATTGTATGTCCATACCTAATTTTATTTATTCATGCATTGGTTGATTGTGTTAATTATTGATTTTAAGAGTTCTGCCGAATAAGAATCAGGTATTTGTGATGCTCACTTTTTGGAGTTTGAGTGTTTTTGCTTTTTGGAATTTTTTTTTTTCATCATGCATATACTGTTAAGCAAAATTATGTTTATATAACTGAAAATAATTAAATTTTGAAACAATACATAATTTTCCTAGATAAAATAATTTTAAATTTTTAACAAAGTACTAGTTAATTTATTGTCTTGGCACTGTTGTTTCTTTTTCTTTCTTTTTCTTTTTTTTTTTTTTTTTTTTTTTTTTTTTTGAGGTTTATTTATTTATTTGAGAGAGAGAGAGCACAAGCATGGGCAAGGGCAAAGGAAGAGGGAGAGAGAGAATCTCCAGCAGACTCCCTGTTAAGTGCAGAGCCCGACAGGGGGCTCAATCTCAGGACCCTGATATCATAACCTGACCTGAAATCAAGAGTTGGACGCTCTCAACAGACTGAGCCACCCAGGCGCCCCATTAGCACTGTTGTTTCTATTGAATCTCTAGACACTCAGTTGAATATGTAGGGGATTTTTCTATAACATAGGATTCCAGGACCATGGGATTTTATACCATTGTATGCCAGATTATACAAATACACCTTCTAAGTTACAGGGTCTAGAAATAGTCTTTCATCAGTGGGTATAACAGTGAACCCCAGAATTATCCAGGTATACATAGAAGACAAAACAGTCATTGTAGTTCGGAATGTGAAGTTCTTGTCTAGTTTTATACCCTTCTGCTGGGAATCCTATTTAAGTAGGCATGATGAGAAATCTGTATTTTTACCAATTATTCAGGTAGTTATAGCAATAGACCAGTTTGGGAAACATTGATATAACTACTCAGTATGATTTCTTCCCCTTACCCTTCAATTCCCATATAGTCACATTGGTTAGTACATTAAATGCTATTCCAAAAATACAGGCATTTGAGTAAATAGATAAACTTCATCTGGGGATTTAGCTTTAGAAGTTAATTACAGAGATGCCTGGCTAGCTCAGTTGGTAGAGCATGCAGCTCTTGATCTCAGATTCATGAGTTCAAGCCCCACATTGGGCATGTAGCCTACTTAAGAAAAATAAATAAATAGGGACGCCTGGGTGGCTCAGTCATTAAGCGTCTGCCTTCGGCTCAGGGCGTGATCCCAGCGTTCTGGGATCGAGCTCACATCAGGCTCCTCCGCTGGAAGCCTGCTTCTTCCTCTCCCACTCTCCCACTCCCCCTGCTTGTGTTCCCTCTCTCGCTGGCTGTCTCTCTCTGTCAAATAAATAAATAAAATAAAATTTAAAAATCTTAAAAAAAAAAAAAAGAAAAATAAATAAATAAATAAAAGTTAATTACAGGGGCACCTGGCTGGCTCAGTCAGAAGAGCATGCAACTCTTGATCTCAGGGTTGTGAGTTCAAGCCCCTGCTGGGTGTAGAGATTACTAGAATAAATAAGTAGATAAACCTTAAAAAAATAAAAAATAAAAGTTAATTACATCTGAGGAAAAATTGTCTGAACATTCAGAATATACCAGGGAAAAAAATCTTGATATTATATTTGAATGTTGGCGGCCCATTCAGAAAAGATATGAGAGCTTTAGGAATTTTGATGCTGTGTATTTGTTATATAAATAACATTTCTTTTAAAAATTTTGCTGTGTAGAAACTACTCTTACCTTTTATTAGTCTTATCTTTGGAGATATGTGGAGCCTCTGGTACGGTGTTGTCCACTTTTCCCTAGAGTATAGAATAGCAAAGCAGATTGCTTTCTAAGGAAAATGAATGTGGGAAGGATGCCTGGGCTGGGGAGAAGTTGTAATAATAATGGCTATGGTTATATTGCATTTACTCTTTCTAGTCTCTAAGTACTTTTCATATATTAACTCATTAATCCATGTAAGAACCCTGTGTGTTAGGCTCTGTTATTGTCCCTCTTTGACAGTTGAAACTGGGGTACAAAGAAGTTCAGCCCAAAGTCATTAAGCTAGGTTTGGCTGAGTGGAATATCAGTGCAAGCAATCTGGCTTGAGAATCTGTACCCCTTAACCACTATGCTATCCTGGTAATTGAGAGAATAACTGAAAAGTAGAAAGTAAGGTAGAAGGGAGAGGGAGGACATTGTGAGGGATCAAAGTTAGTAAAATCTCCATTCCACAATTTCAGTGAGAATTTTGCCATCATTAAGTGTCTAACATAATGATTCATTCTCCTAGTTTATGTGATTTACCTTTTGTAACTTCTCTGAATTCTCCTTATAACTTAAAAAAAGATATTGCTCAGTCTGGGATAGGATACCAAATTTAAAAAAAAAATGTTTTTAATTGGAGGAAAAGAGAAATACAGTAGAATGAACCATTTAAAGTTCAGAATCCCCTTCTTGGAAGCAAGCATGTGTAATTTGAAAAAACTTCTCAAGTAATTATGAGAACCACTCTCTGAAATCAGGAATCCTCCCTACTTTCTGTGGAAATTTGGAAACAAAGTGACAGTGCATTTTGTTTTTTGTTTTACCACAAGGTCTTTAGAAAAAAACTCTGACTTGTCTTTGACTTAGCTGGAATTTCTGAGTGATATGAAAACAGAAGGGGTCTAGGGATATGAGAAAGAACAGCCAAATGGTGATGGTACCAGCCCTGGCCCTCCCTCTTCAGGCAACTGCTAAAAACCAAGAATAATAATACCATGAAGAAGACTTACTTTGCCTCTTATTTGTATAGCCTAGGAAGAGAAATGGGTTTGACTTAATCGCTTTCAGCAGCACAGCAAGTCCATGAGGGGCTAATGTATTCATTTTGGTTCTCTCAGTCAAGTGAGCAGCCCTGAAGTCAGTGATCAGAAACCTGAAACTTCAAGCCTTGCTTCAAACCTTACCATGTCAGAGGAAAGTAAGTACTATACGTGCTCGGTGAAAGAGGTATTCCTATAATTGGGTGATGCTGTTCTTTTATAATTGGTTTTCACTGATTGCCTTGTTTGTCCCATATATCCAGAAGCCTTTCCTTTCCGTGTGTGTGTTTTCATCTTTGTGCTCTCCTATAAGCTTTATTGACATACCAGCTGAGGAAGAAAATCGTATGGGATCCACTTACCTGAGGAGTCACACTTGGTGATTTTATTTTTGTTTTGTTTTGAAGCTGGATGTTCTAAAGGTAATACTGCCTTACTCAAAATCAGAGAACTTTGTGGGCCAACCTCTAACTGCTCCTCCAGAGACCTTGATGTTTCTCCACCTTTCTAATAACCAAATGACCTTGCCTGTCCATCTGTGCCAAAAAAGAAAAGTAATAATCCCCTTAAGAGCCCAAGATTGAAACTGGGCCCTGGGGGAGATCCAGCCCAATAAGATACATCTTCCACTTACCAACCTGCTTTCTCCTATAGAAAAGATACATTCATCTAATGGACAAAAATTTGTAGAGTGTTTTGGGTTTGTTTTGTTTTGTTTTGCAGAGATGTAAGTTTTCTCTAGCATACCCACGTATACCCCCAGGTTACCTCCATAGGACAAATAGTCATCCCTGAAATTAAATATCAGTGCCCCTCCATATTTTACCACATACTTTAAAAGAATAAATTTGTATGAGACACTTTTTAAAAAGACACTTGTTTAGGGGATTTTTCTTCTCTTAAGGTGGTTATGCTTAACTTGATATACTTCCATATATTAGAAAAGACTATGTCTTTTTTCTTTTTTTTAAAGATTTTTTATTTATTTATTTGACAGAGATAGACAGCCAGCGAGAGAGGGAACACAAGCAGGGGGAGTGGGAGAGGAAGAAGCAGGCTCCCACCGGAGGAGCCCGATGTGGGACTCGATCCCGGAACGCTGGGATCACGCCCTGAGCCGAAGGCAGCCGCCCAACGACTGCGCTACCCAGGCGCCCCAGAAAATACTGTCTTTAAAAAAAAAAAAAGGAAGGACAGGGAAAGGAAGGAAGGAAAGAAAAGGAAGGAAATGGTATATCTTGAGCTATATATATTATTTCCTCAAAGGTACTATTCTAGTGGCTCTCCAGCTCTTAGTGTACTTAAGAATCATCTAGAGTACGTGTTTGTAATGTAGAATTCTGGCCTCATTTTCAGAGATTATCATTCAATAGATCTGATGTGGATGGGAATCTGTATTTTCAAGAAGATAGCTAGGTGGTTCTAATGCATATGAGAAACTGTCCGTACTGTGGGAAACTGCTCTAATCAGCGACAAGTCCCTCTGATTTTTTAAATCTTGCACTCATTCCCATGAAAAAGACCTGTTTCTTACATATTCCAGGGCCAGGAAGTAAGTTGAGTTTTCTTGTTCCTTCAAGATCATTTCTCCTTTTCCTTCCAAAAACTCCAGTTTCTTTGAAGTCTGTATTTATGCCTCCCCTACCTTTCTTTTTACCCTAAACTGAACTCCTAGTCATTCTGCTCTTTAAAGACTAGGTCTTCGTTTTCTTCTTCATCCAAACTCTTACTGTTCTTGGTGATTTCAAAATCCATGTAGATGACCTATCCAATACCCATCATCATATCCGCCCACCTTTATGTCCCTTCTTACTCCGCATGGATTCTGTGGCTCTTTATTAGAACTGTTCTCTTACAAATACCTTCCATAACTTTGCCTCTTGTACGCTCCTTGCTAAACCTCAGTCCTAATTTAATACAACTCGCCTTCTTCCCCTTAAGTGCACTCACATAGCTAAATATTATTGGATAAATTATATACTTAGCTGACTTACTACTCACAAGGCCTCAGGTAGGCACCCAGCATGCTTAGAAATCCTACTACATTTCCCTAATGAATTTTACCTTTTGATATTTCACAGCACTTACTTTCCTCTCAGAGTACCCATACCCTCATTCACTTTTCCTCATTCTTAACCGATGGCTCCATTGCAAATAGAAGTTGTCAGACAAGAAACCCCCTTATCCTCCCACTACCACCAAATCTTCAAGCCTACCTGTGTTTGTACCCATGTTTTCTTGCTTCATTCTTATCCGGATGGAAATAGTATTCTTGCTCCTGTCAACAGTAAGACATTTGTTTGGACTCTATAGAACCCTTTCTTACCTTCCCCAAGGACTTTGGTATTGTTGTTAACTAAGATCATGCCTGCGTCATCACATTCTTCTTCTCTTCTTAATCCTTTCTGTCAGTAAAGGGACATGACACGGTATCTGCCATCTAAAACACAAACAAAATCCTTCTTTGGCTCCACATTCCCCACTAGTTATAGTTTGTTCCATGACCCTTTGGAACTCCTGGAAAGAGTTGCCCTTACTTGTTTTCTTGCCCCCTATTCATTCTTCAGCCCTCTCAAGGTCATTAATTACTTGCAGTTACTCTGAGAGTACAAGTTCGAGTGGGTGTTTCTTCTCCGATTCTGTCTCACTACTTGTCTTCCCACCTTTCTCTTCTGTTGGCCCTTCTTCCTCTGCCTGAACTCTGAATGTTGGGCCTCAGGATTTGTTTCTAGTCCAGCATTCTTTTCTCTTTCCGCATCCTCTCATCCATTACATTACTTTAAATATTGTATACATTGTTGATGAATTCCAAATTTATATTTCCAGTTTGACTTCTCCCCTGATTTCGTTTGTGTGTCCAACTGCCTGTTTGATATCACAACTTAGATATCTGAAAGGAAAGTCATACTTAAAATGTGGGAAAGCTTTTGGAACACCTGGGTGGCTCAGTCTGTTAAGCATCTGCCTTCTGTTCAGGTTACAGTCCCGGGGTCCTGAGATCAAGTCCTGCATTGGGCTCCTTGCTCAGAGGGGAGTGGGCCTCTCCCTCTCCCTCTGGCTACTGCTCCCCCTACTTGTGCGCGCTTGCTCTCTTTCTCTGACCAATAAATAAATAAAATATTTTTTTAAAATGTGGGAAAGCTTTTTATTCCGTTATCCCCCATCAAATCTCTTTTCCCAGATTTCCCCATCTTAGGAAGTGGCTTCACTGTCCCTCCAGTTGCTCAAGCTGAAAATGTAGAAATTATCCCATATTCCCCTGTTTTCCTCATTCCTTACATACAGATCCATCAGAATGTCCTGTTAGTTTTACCTTCAGAATGTATTTCAAGGTTGCACCTCATCTCCACTGCTGCTATTCTAATATTATAGCAGATTATGCCTTGACTGTTTATAATCCTTTCATGATTCCTAAGTACTGCAAAGATAAAGCTTCATTCATTCTATAAAGAAGTAAATCTCAACCTATCTCTTAGGATATTCTGTCAGTCTCTTCTAGAATTAAATCAGAGAAGAGTTTGGGTTTTCGAAAGTAGTTGTCAGCAGGGAAAGAACCCATCATGCAAAATTCAAATGAAGTTATGTTTTCTGTGATGGATGTGAAGAACTTTAGACATAACTGAGATCTCTTTCATTTTTGTCAAAATTATTATGGATGAATGTGGTCTACAAATTTCCAGTAGTTAATTTTAAGGACCTTGAACAATGGCAGTGGATAAGATCTTCTATGCTAAACTCACAGGTGTCAGTTTGTCTTACTATTGGCCATGAATTGGCCCCTCATGTGCTCTTGACCAGAGTTTCCTTTTTAGTTCAGACACTCAGGACGTAAAGTTAGTTGGTTTACTCTTAATCCCTATTAATAGTAGAGCAACCTCCTTTACAGATGTTGAAGGAAGTTCTTGGACAGTTCAGGGATCTGGTCCAAGTTCTTTATGATGTGTCTACAGCATGACTGAAATAGTGTCTGATGAATAGGATTCTGCTTCCTGTCAGACTTGAGTTGAATATTTTCAGATGAAATCGTGAGGGTTAAGCCTTCACAGCAGCTATTTGAGATGAAGTCGTCGGGGTCAAGAGGACACTAGCTGTGAAAGTCTCTTTACTTGATGGTTCATCAGAGCATCACATCCGTTCCTCAGATCTGTCTTTGCTTTGCCAAACTTGACAGCCTTCACCACAAAGCTGAAAAAATAGTGGTATGGAAGCATACTTGCATCTTTTGCTGCATTGTACACAGTAGCAACAATTTTCTAATAAAACTCGGTACCCCCCGCCCCGAAGTCTGTCTTCCTGCAAGTCATTCTTACGGCTTTTTACTCAGAATAGTGCAAGCACCCAGAAAATGAAAAGCTGAAGTATAATGTGGTTTCTGAGATATGGATCTTGCTTTTTAAGTTTGCCTGTGAGCACAGTGAAAGCTAAAGAAGTTGCTTCATCTGTGGCTTTAGATCAGTGATGGATGAAGATAGAGATCAACTGGTACTAACCTTCACCTCTTTTCCATACCCCCCACATTCTGGCTTCTTTTACTGTCTCTGAAAGTCTAAACTCATCACTGTAAGAGAGAGGGATTTTCTACTGCATAGTCTTTCTGAATTTCTCATGTCCAAACTGTATTCTGTTATTTAGTTGGAAAGACTCTACAATGAGATATGCAATTTTCTCATTTCATTTTTGAAATGTTCTAACTTTTTACCTGGTGATATCTTTCTTTCAGTTATGACATGCACCGATTACATCCCTCGCTCATCCAATGATTATACCTCACAAATGTATTCTGCAAAGTAAGTTCAATAATTATTTCAAAAATCTATATGCCTTTTCTCTAGGTTCATTTCAAAATTTAATTTGATATTTAACTTATTAAGTTGACATTTAACTTAATTTCACCTCTCATGTTTTCTGACCCTACTCCAATTTTTTATTCCCTCTAAACGTAGAGTCTCTGTAACACACTTTTAACAAGTAGATGGTTGCCTGAAATAGATCACTGTTACCCTGGAGCTTGCTGTAAATGAATGGCCACTGAAAATGAAAAATACTATTCGTGATCAAAGCATATCACTGATTGACCTCTGATCATTCTCTCTTTCCTCTACCTTGCTAGATCAATAAACAGAGTTCAAGCCAGCCTCCTAGTGGGACTTCTCAGCCTAATCTATGTTCAGTTTCTTGCTTTAGGAATATCCTCAAAGTAGAATTAGGCTTGAAGTTAGGCTTAGCGGGTTGAAGTCACTAAGAGGCAACGTTTTGGGCATTCAACAGGTAAGATCCGCATTTAAGATCCACAAGCTAATCATCTCTAAGATGAGCATGTACAGAACTGGCGTATGCCACACTACGAGCTGTGCATTGATAAAGAGTGAGCCAGCACATACATCGATAGATACGTGTGAATGTGTTTATTGAAGTTGGATGTATTTCCACGTGCTTACATAGGCAGAACACGTAAAGGAATTGGGAACAGAGATGACTGATACCTATGGGACTGTTTATAAAAAGAAAACTGTCATTTTTTTCCTTTTTGTGCTCATTTATTCCTTTTGAATTTTTATCAGTTAACAAATAACCTAAAGGTCAATTCAACAAGTTCTGCAGATTCTAATCTGGTATTTAACACTACTAATAGCATCTTTGGGCCAGTCATTTTCATGTGGTTTTCTTCTGTGAAATGACTGAACCTATTCTCTGAGATCATTATGAAGGAAATAAGAAAATACTTTGAGCTATAGAGACACTATAGGAAAAGAGGATATTATGATCTTTAACATATCTGGAGATCAATCCATTTGAAGTCACCAAGATTTTGAATTATCCCCATGTGACTTGATAACAGCTACAACCTGAGCTATTTCTTGGTTCAAATCTGGCTAAGAAGAACAGATGTGAACATGAGGCATATTCCAAATTCATGTGTCTATTCAAAAAATAATTTACACACCTGTTGCATTCAGGACACCTTATTAGCTATCTTAATGCAGACCTCTTTAGCACTTACGTAAACCTTCGCATTATAGCTACTTTTTAACTCGACCTCTACTTCAAAACTTTCTCCCCCTTCTAACCCATTTACAAAGCAGTGTCAAATTAATCTTTATTCAAGAACAGCTTTGGTCTTGTCGCTCTTTGGTCAACAATTTTAGTGACTCCCAGTCGTTTCAGATTGGTCTGAACTCAGCCTGGTATTCAAGGTCTTTGTTATCGTTCCTTCTTTTGCTACTCCCCTTCACTTTGTATATGTCCTTAAGCATAATCTGTGCTCCTTGTAGGCTGAAGCCCTTGTTTGCTTTCCTCTGTACCTTTGCCAGAGTTTTTCTCTTTTTCCTTGAACACCCTTTCTTTCCCCTTTCTGCACGTCTTACCTGCTCAGCTCACATACTGCTGCTTTATAGCCTGCCTTCATTTTCTTTTCCCCCAAAGCTGAAAATATGTTTTCGCCTTCTGAAACATTCCTTCCTCCCAATATTTTATTGTTCAGATTCATGTGGTAAACAAAACGCTTGCATTGTAAGTACAGCATAACTCACCAAATAAAAATAACTGGTATCTAAAAATTCAGTGCACAAAATGTGGGACCATTGTATTGCATGGATGAAATGACCAGGTCATCTAGCTTAAGTCCCAGAAGTTTCACTGCTGCATTCAAATTCCCTAGCTAAACCTGATGTGGTTGGCTGCAGCTAATGGCAGTATACTCAGGCTTAAACGTCAGTGGGGAGAGTCTGAGTCCTGTCTGGGACCACTCAGATTTTATTAGTTATCTGGCTCCTGTTTTGTAGGCTTGGTCTGGGGATATTGGGGCCTACCCCCTACTCCCTGTTCTTTGATGTGTAGTGATTGCTTACTTTTTCTCTATCAGCCTAACCCTCTCTGAGGTCCTACTCTCCCTCTTAGAACTTTTTTGGCCCAAAGGGCTGAGTGGACAGTAAGAGCCAATTGTGAATCCCATTCTGTCCAGTTTTCTGTTACGTTAGGGGTTCATTCTACAAGTAGATAGACTCCAAGTTTGCATGTAGCATATCATGGACTGTTGTAGCATAGTAATTGGACCTTGGGAGGATATTTGGAACTATTAAATTTCCCATAAAAATGTTTCTTAGGTGATAGTAGAACCTGGAAAGGAAAAATTAGTTCTACCTTCTGACCATAGTAAGAGACATTTTATGTGGAAGGTTAGTCTCCTCGTTGCTGTTTGTTTGCTCTTAGTGGTATTAACTATTTCCTCTATTTTTCATTAAAAATATATCACACATGAAAGTTTTTATTTTCTTGAACTTTTCTAGACCTTATGCACATATCCTCTCAGTTCCTGTGTCGGAAACTGCTTACCCTGGGCAGACTCCGTACCAGACACTACAGCAGTCTCAACCCTACGCTGTCTACCCTCAGGCAACCCAAACATATGGACTACCTCCTTTCGGTAAGGCATTCTATTATAAGCAGTTTCTAGGAGTGTTGATTTTATCCCCCAGAAACTTCAGTCTTTCTCCAAAAATCAAGTATGGCTAATCAGGAAGCTGAAAGATGATGGATTGTTCCTTACAGAGTACCTAGTCAGTTATAGGTGTGACAAAGTTGGGTGTGCAACTTTCCAACAGTATGTTTGACACATATTAAGTAAAATCATAACTTTTGATACTCATTTGTGTATCTACCAAAATTTAGCTATTTCCGAGGTACTAAATCTTGACTGTAAAGCTTGGAATCTTTAAGTGTTTGGGAAACTCTTTGAGGCATTACTGTTACTTTCTTTATATAAAACATGTTACCATGGTTAGATAAGCATAACAAATATATTTTGAGATGACTCATTTTCCTGCTAACACTTGGTAATCTAAATATCCAGATAGAGTATGCCTTATAGTGTACTCTCCCTTTTTTTTGGTCAATTTCTCCCTCTCTTTTCCTCCCTCTGCCCTAAACTGATCAATTGTTGCTCTGCTGAACCAACAAGTCGTCTTAGAGTGAGGAGAATCCCCAATTTTATATAGCCTTATCTTGTGCATAGTTTGTTCTGTGGTTTTAGGTATGTTGGACATGAACTGTGAATTAGATTGATTTACTAGAAGTCAGTTTGAGACTCGTTGAGCACTTAATAGGTGTGCTGTTTTTTCTCTGTGTGTGTAAATTGATAGATACATGCAGTGTGCTTTATTGCCCCTTCCCTGGTTTCCTAGAACTGGTGTTAGAAAATTGAGAGAATACTGTATTATTTTTCACATATGCAACATGTTAATAAAATTATATCTGTAGCCTTTACTGAAACTAGCTGGAATTTAGAAAGATCTTCTAAACAGATCACCACAAATTCTGGATGTATTAGTGTTGTCTGCTTTTGGTTTCTACATTCCTGCTTTACCTGGCCTATTTGACTAGTCTTTATGATAGTGACAGCTTTCTTAGTTTTAGGCTTGTTAGCATGCCTTGGCTTCTGATAACTACTAGAAACAAAAATGGAAGGTTATGTTTTAATGATGGTGGTAGTTGATAACTTCATGGAAGAAGAAAAACAGAAATGCTCGTTTCCCCATTTGTACGTCCATGCTTCCATGCCTGGTAGTATCAGCCAGTATACTAAAATCTTAAATTTGTTATATATTTAATGAGCCAAGACTGAGCAGTTCTTTTGGAAATGGAACTCTCTGTGAGTACGTTTGTGCTTATTATATCTTTTTGCATATGTTAAAGCTAATTTTTCAACAGATGACTAGTAAAAGCTAGCAAGTATAAAGTATTTATATATCAGCTTTTTACCTTCTGTTTTGATTGAAATTCATTATTAGCAAGCCCAGAGCCCTTTATGACATTGTTGAACAGTTGGTCATTCCTGCTGTTCAGTATTAAATAAAACTATTATATCTCTGATCCCAGATTATGGAATACCTAACATAGTGCCATGTGCATTTTATGGTATCTTTTATGATCACTGCATTTCCCTTGTATTAAAGAAAGAAAAAAAAATCTGTGTAATAGGTCCTTGGTAAAAACTTAAACTGTTTATATTGTAAAGAAATGTTGGTAATAACAGCTCTGTTATTAATCTGGTTTTGTTTAATATTTGGGAGTGAGGGAGACTTGTTTCATAAATTCTTCTGTCAGTATTTGAAAGAAAGAGAATCAGCTAAATCAGACTCTTAAGTAATATGTGATGCTTACTGGAGGAAGATTTAGGTTGGGGTAATGTGAATGATAGATGTGGCATATTCTCAGAATTTATTAAGGAAATTATAGATATGGCTTTTTTTTTTAAGTGAGTTCACTCAAGTATAAAATACTATTTCTTTCTTCTTGTGAAGATTTGACAGTTTTATCTTAGTGCTGCCTGTTAGCACTATAACTAGATTAGCTAATCTGTTCTTTTATTTCAGATGTAAACAGGGCTTCGGAAATCTCGCTGTAATAATATCTAATGTTTATGAAGTGCATTATATACCAAGCAATATGCTGGGAACAAGTACCTCACACTTTACATTATTGTCTTATTTAATCTTAGAACAGTCCTAGGGAGTGAGCAATAGTGTTTTCCCTTTTTATAGATGAGGAAACAGGCTTAGAAGGATCAAGTGACTAGCCTGAGGTCATACAATTAGGAAATGCCTGGGTTTAGAATTGAACCCGGGTCTGTTTAATTCTAGAAGTACTTGTAAGTTTAGTCTGTGTCTCAGAGTTGAGTTTGAAATTAAAAAATGTTCCTCCTCTTGATGAAAGGAGAAAAGACTAGAGGAAACCTAGGAGGCCTATACTGTGAGCAGTCTGTAAAAGTAAAGGAATAGTGGTCATATTCTTAATAAGAGTTCCATAGAAATGTAGTGGGATGGCAGAAAGAGGATTCAAGGGTTAACTTCTAGTGATTTCAGTGAACATGTGGGAGGAAAGGGGCACCCATTTATTTTTAGGAGTTCATAAACGATTACCTTAGCTGCCACTGTTCCAGCTTCTTTTGAAAGAACTCTAATGTGAGATGGTGATTTGGTAATAGTATTAAGAACCTTAAGGATGTTCATGCCATTTCCCCCGGCAGTTTCACTTCTAGGGATTTATCCTGTGGAACTAATTAGAGATACCACAAATTTTCAAACCAAGATACTCATCCCAGCATTATTTATAACAGCAAAAGATTGGAAACAGCCTACATTTTGAGTTGAAAGGCATGTGTTTAATTGCAGTGTAGCTATAGAATGGAAAACTTAGAAATCATATTCTTGAAAATTCACATTCTTAAAGAATATTTGGCATCTTGAGAAAAATTTATTATTAATTTTAAAAGCAATGTATAAAACTAAAAGCAGTATGCTATGCCAAGTTAGTATTTTTTAAAAATATGTACATAAAGAATAATTTGGAAGAAAATGTGAATGTTCGAGTACAGGCACTACAGATTTGATCTCCATTATCACGGCACTGTGGGAGGCGAGGACCTAGTTGCATTATGCACAGGTGTCCAGTAACACAGTCCTGTACAAAAGCAAAAACTGCCTGTATTTTTTTCTGTGCAATGACACTATGCAATTTTTTTCTTTATACTTTCTGTGTTTTCTTCATTTTTCTGTAACACACATCTACTCACTTTATAATTAGGAAAAATACTCAGATAAAATTACTTAGTATTTGTAATAGCTTATCCCAGTGACATATCAAATCAACAAAGCAAGATATTCTTTCATGTGTTTTTTCCTGAGCATTGGCATGTACTTCAGTTCCTAACCAAACTAATTTTCCTCTTAAAGATCTACTACTCTGATATGTATTACTATAAACCGAGCTGCTCAGTTTAGTTTGGTTAGTGACTAACCAAAGGTGAAGTATTTGTGCTGAGAAACTTGGGTAGCATTTGTGGTAAGACCCCAGTGTGGGGCAGTAAGAGAGTGGTGCTCAGAGACAGGCTTCATTTGCCATTGTTAGACCAGCTGTTGTTCCACATCAGGCCCTTGGTGTTTAAAATGACTTGGTAAGCTCGGTAGTTGTAGGGATAGAGCAATGGACTAGGAGTCAGAAGAGCAGGGTTTGGTTTCATCTTCACTATGGGCAGTATTGCCCTACGGTCAGACCATTTGGTCATGCTGCCTGTGACTTGGAATTCTGGGAAGGGCGTTTTTAAAGGAAGATATTTATATGCTTTCAGAGCAAGGCTACTGTGATGCTGGAGGCAGTGTTCATATGATCTTTTATTCTTCGATTCTTCATAAAATAATTGTATTTTGAATATCAACTTCATGTTTCTGGTCACGAACATTAAAACTACTCTAAGTAGCCATTTCCCTACTTGCCTTGGACATTGTGCCCTGGTTTTTGACCCTATAAGAAGGGCCAGTTCATACCTTTTGAAACTTAAATGCATACTAAATAATGAGACTGGCAAAACATTTTCAAGAAATACTATTCTCATTAATAAGATTGTATTTTAGTACAGTGTAATCTGAATGTGTTCGCAGATCCAACACACAGATTCAGAACCTATTTAGAAAAAAAAATCACATTGATTACAATAAATGTGAAAGTTATTGTGACATTGAAATGGCAGTTTGTTTGCTTAAAAATGTGATACTCAACCACAAAGAATCATGGCACTGATAGTCAAATTTCAAATAAATGTTTAAAAAATAACATTTTCAAATATTTTTGGTGTTGAAATTTAGGTTTAGTTAGGACTTTAGCTGTGGCTAATGATCATAAACTAGGCATGGAACGGGGGCCAGCCCTCCTAATGAATGCAAGAGATGATAGTATTCTTTATTGTCCCCAAATAAGTTATACCATGTGTTTAACAGGTGAGAAAAGAATATAACTTTTTTCTTTTTATGTTTTAACAGTTTGGGGCAAGGTGATTGCCACATTCCATGTCAATGTGAGATTTTCACATCTCCCTCACATTTACTAATCAACAAATTTTTTACAGATCTGAGATATGTCAGTGCCCTGGTAAAGCAGAGGGCCCTACTATCAGTGCATTGTATTTCTATAAATTCAACATCAGGTTAGAAGTAAATGAAGTGAATTAATATTGAATTTGAAGCTACGGTTGACCTTGGTATTGATTTCTTACCTGGAAGGTGATTGTGATCCTTCTTGGACCTAATTTAGCTTCAACTACACTGATCCACCAGCCATAACTGTTCAGAACACAGTGAACAACCAGACAGTAAGACTTTTTATAGATTGATTTTTGCATACCAAAATTATCACTAAAACTATTCACCATAAAGGACATCCTTAGGGTGTCATGTAGAAGCAAAGCTTTGTTTATTGTTTCCTAGTTTACTGCAAATGAAAAAGAAGATAAAGTGAGAAGTAAGAGATTGTCAGGTGACAGGTCACAGAGAAAAAAAACAAAATGATATACAACTATAACTGAGTTCTATTTAGTAGTAAGCAAATGTCTTCACATATCCCAGTAGCCTTTGGGGGTGTCTCTGTAATATATATAACACAACACACTAATTAATCTTTGTGACAATAATTCTGAGAAAATCTAAAGGTACGTTCACTATTTCCTCCTTGCAAAGAAGACAGGAAAAGATATAAATATATTTTAGAAAGATTGTCACTCAGGAGCATTGTGATAAAATAAAAGTGAACAGCTGTGATATCCATCAGTATGAGAGATTTATATGTTCTGACATGGAAAGATGTCTTTCACAGGTATTATGTGGAAAAGCAAATTATGAACAATATGTATAACATCCCATTTTTATTAAAAAGAAAAAAGATTAGTAAATACGTAGAAGAAATCTAAGTGACTTCTGCAAAGTGTTAATAGTGCTTAAGTCTGGATGCTGGGATTATATATGACTTTCTTTTTCTAAGTTATATATTTCTCTAATGTTTTTAATTTATAAAAATTAAACCTATTTAGAAAAATGTCTTTCCTAATCAGAAGAAACAGGTAACAAAATAACCAGCTTAAGAAGGCAGAAAAATACTCAATACATTTTAGAAAGATTTGGTGCTTGTTTAATGGGTAAGTGAATTTTAAACTTATCTGGTATGTCTCCCACCTTGACAATGGATAAATGATTTATCACTGTACACGATCATCAGACACTCTTTACAATAAATACTCCAGTTGGGTGTCAGTAGCTTTTTTTTCTGAACCCTGGTCAGTCTCCCTCAACCATGGAAATGAACTTATATACATATCATTATTGGGATTTTTGACAAGATTTTTGTTTCTATGGCCCCACTCCCCAGTCTTGGAAATTGTATTTGCTTGTGGTATATTATGAGTGGAGAATCAGTAATTTTCTCTTACAAGCAAATTTACTTTTGTTTAAGATTTAGGTTTTAAACCTACTGGCTGATATTTGAAAGCATAACCATGCTCCTCAGTCCCAGTGTATTGTTTGTAATTGGTCCAATTTATCTGATTCAGGTGCATTGTGGCCAGGTATGAAACCTGAAAGTGGTTTAATTCAGACTCCATCTCCAAGTCAACACAGTGTTCTTACCTGCACTACAGGGTTAACCACAAGCCCGCCAAGCCCAGCACATTATTCTTATCCCATCCAAGGTAAATAGGCATGGTTGTGTGTGTTTTATTATTGTTGTTTTTGTTGTTTTCAGTCTATCTATATCTCCAAACAAATTGTGTAATACAGGAGCTCTGTCTTATAAAATACAAGGGGATGATATTTGCATTTGTGCATGCTTTTTGTTCCTTTAGGCAAATCAGAACCCAGGACTCTAGTTTGTAAATAGTTCAGCCTTTAAATGTGAACTGCTTCATAGAATCGAAGCCTTCCCTTTTGCATGTTGGTGTCCAGAAAACCTGCCTGATTTTGTTTCAGTCTGTTCTCAGTGCCATTTTGTCCTATAAATGAGCAGAAGACTCCATGGGGTAGAACTTTGCTGACTTCTTTTATGTGAAGTCCGCATAGGGCAGAAGTGAGATGTGTGCTGCTTTTTTGCTACGGTGTTGTCATACCTCCATCCCCACTCCCCCACTTGCTGCTGCTTGGTGAGAGCATTTTTCTTTCTCAAAAAGTTCATCTTGTTTCTATTTCATGATAAAAAGCATAGCCTTCAAGCTTGAACTCTGAACATCTTTGCCTTTCTGAGTTGTTCTTCTGAAAGTTTAGAATTATGACAGGACTATTAGCAATGAAGACAGAGTAACTCAGAAGGCACTATGGAATTAATTCCCTGCCCTTCCAGATCTAACACATGCAATTTGTCATTACTCCAGATTGGAAATTAATGTCCATGTACCTGGCTTCTCATCTGCCTTCTTTCTCCTGATTTCTCCCAGCTTTAAAATTTTATTCCTTATAAAATGGGTGCTAGAGGAGTGAGGATGGGATAGCAAAAACTGGTCTGAGATACTCTTAAGATACGAACTTTTGTGATGAGAAAGTGTTTTGATGTAGATTATATTAAATAAAATAGTTTGCTACTCAGTTTTAATTGTTTTCATTTAAATGATTAAGAACTACTTCTGTTTGATCCGTTTACCAGTTAGGGTGTCAGCTGGGCAGTCTGACCTCAGAGCATGAGTGCAATATTTATAATTTTCAGTACTGAAATCATGATGCCAATATCAACTCTCCCATAAGTGAGAACCTTTACTGACAGATAACGAAGTTTATTTTTCCTCCCCTTTTCTGGTTAACCTCTTGGCCCATTTTGTTGTTCATTAGAACTTTGGCAGAGAGTAGAATTTAAGGCAGAAGGTAACCATCAAGTTATCAAATTTTGCCTTTATTCTGAAGAAAAACATTGGTAGAATATAAGTTGAAACAATTGGCTAAAATGAAATGCGTGTATTGGCAGAGTTGAATTACCTGGGTTGTCTGCCCTCAATATCACTCTCCTCACTCCCACCTTTAATTTCACTCAGCGTGGACGGTGAATATTAGCTATCTAGGGCTGCCCTGTTTCCCCCTGTGTAACTATCCAGTCCTTCCACAGAATAAAAACAAGAAGAATACTATCAGTTTTTGGAAAATGGTCAAAATAGCAGTGTCCTCATCATACCCCAAAGCGTTCTATAATTAACGTAACATGTAGATTGTCTGGAGCTGTCAGATCACTATGCTGTACACCCGAAGCTAATGTAGTGTGTGTCAGCATACTGCACTTTCTTTTAAAATATGTAATTTCAGCCTAAAAAAATTATACTTCTGGCTTGATCAACTCTGATCGAAACCCTTTCTTCAGTTTATACGATGCTCATGAAAGCCCTTTGGTTAAATAAATCTGGCTTCTTTATATCAGTCTTTTCCTAGGGTATAACTGTGTGGCCCAGTCTCTGATTATTTTCTTCAGTTGAGATGGTTTAAATGGCTAATATTCAAGTGGTAATATTAATTTCAGAAATTTCGAAATTAATTTTAACTCAATCTTGACTTTTAATGAATGTGCTTGCACTCTAATATTGTTGGTAGCACATGATAGTCTTTTTTTTTTTTTTTTAAGATTTTATTTATTTATTTGACAGAGATAGAGACAGCCAGCGAGAGAGCGAACACAAGCGGGGAGTGGGAGAGGAAGAAGCAGGCTCATAGCAGAGGAGCCTGATGTGGGGCTCGATCCCATAACACTGGGATCACGCCCTGAGCCGAAGGCAGACGCTCAACCGCTGTGCCACCCAGGCGCCCCACATGATAGTCTTTTTTGATAGTCTTTCATTGACCATGAGTTTTGTTTTGTTCTGTTTTTTAATAGACTTTAGTTTTTACATTAGTTTTAGGTTTACAGAAAAATTGAGAGGGTGGTACAGAGAGTTATATATTCCCCCGTCTTGCATATAATTTCCCCTATTATTGACATCTTACATTAGAATGGAAAGTTTATTACAATTAATGAACCTATATTGGTAGATTATTATTACCTAAGTCCATAGTTTATTCATATTTCCCTAGTTTTTACCTGATGTCCTATTTTTGTACCAGGATCCCATCCAGGATACCACATTTCATTTAATTGTCATGTCTACTTAGGCTCCTCCTGACTATGTAGTTTTTCAGGGTTTTCTTTTTTTTGATGACCTTTACATGCGATACATGAATCCCACAAGTTATACAGGAATATACATGTCTACAAAACAGACGAGAATCCCACAAGTATTTATTGAGCGTCACCTACTCTGTGCCAGGTTTTTTGCTAGATATTGGAGATAATGAATAAGATAATAAGATTCTGCCTTTGTGGAGCTTACAGATGAGTAGAGGAAACAGAAAACAGGCAAGTAAATAAGTAAATAGATTTTGAAAAGTTCTCTGAAAGAAAAAAAGAATAGGTTGCTGTGATTGGGAAAACAAGGAGTTAGTTTTATTATTATTTTTTTTATTAACGTGACAGCAGGGGGCAGTGGGGAGGGGCAGAAGGAGAGGGAGATGGAGAGAGAGAATCTTAAGCAGGCTTCATGCTGAGTGTGGAGCCCAGTGCGGGGCTTGATCTCATGACCTGAGCCGAAATCGAGAATCAGATGCTTTACTGACTGAGCCACTCAGGTGTCCCAAGGAGTTAGTTTTAATAGACGGGTCAAAGAGAGTGCATCTGAGGAAGTAGACATGCTCAGGAGGAGCCAACATGCTGGGAGGGCAAAAGGGACAGGCCAGGGAGAGCAATCCAGGCAGAGCGAGCAACACTGCAGAGGTGCTCGAGTGAGAAAGAGCTTGTCTTATTTTGAGTAACTTGAAAGCCAGGTAAGCAAGGGTGGTAGAGAGAGACACATATAAAATTAGACATGGGTAGAAAGTAAATCTTGTGCCAACTTTTATGTACCGTTAACCCTTAGGTCAACCCTCTGGCTTTGGGGCAGTGTCATTTAATTTGGCTGTGCCTCTCACAGCTCTATAACCACCATCTCCTGATTAAAACTGTCTGTGTATTTTGACTATATTACTTGGACCTCTAGTGGGGCGTGGTTCTTCACAACACACCTATGAGGAAACTACTGGGTCGCCTCTTTTCATATTTATTAATAGACCTCTAGTGGGCCATGGTTCTCAGAAGCTTTGTCTATTATTTTACAGCTCCATTGTCAGAACAGGAGTGGAGACTATCCAAAAACAGTTGGTCATGCCATTGACATTTGGAGGGCTAATAGTCTTCAGATATATATCAATAGGATTGACCACTTGAGTTTTGTTTGATCCTCTAAGTTTGTACTTTTTGTTGCTATTTTATTGCCACTACTTTTGTTTTTTAAATCTGCAATCAAATATTATTTGTTGAGACATATATATGTGTATATATATGCGTAAACCAATAAGTACTTTTTTGAGATGTGTGGCTTTTTAGTCATAGTTATATGTAGGGTAGGGTATACAGTGATGTGTGTACATTTTTAGGTAAGTTTAGCTTGGGTTCAATGATAGTTACAAGAGCCTAAAAAAATATTTATTTAGTTATCATCTACTCTGTCAATGGAATCTAATCTCCGTGAGGGCAGGGACTTTGCCTTATTCACTACTCTGTTCCTCAGTGACTGGAACAGTTTCTGGATGCATAGTATGCTATGGTTTGCTGAATGAATGAACTAATGGCACATATGAGAAATGATTTGATTGAGTTGGAGAAGTGTTACTGAACCCTATAAACTTTCTAGGTCAGCAGGCCAACATTTCCTATAATAGAAGTCACTATTGCTGAAAGTAGTTTGTGATCCTTAGTAGGGTACTCATTAAAAATTCAGTATCAGCAACTAGCTAATCAAGTCATTAAACTTCCTGGTGGAGATAATAAGAGTATATGACCAGTTGTTTGTAAGGTCTACCTTTTTACCTGTAGCCCAATTCAGTAAGTGGTCTGAAAATTGTTAAATTTATAAAACCACGTTGTTAGAGTACTTTTCCCCCCATGTATGTCAAGATCAGATATGAATGGGTTATACTGCTAACGATTTATAAGTTAGTAAGAAGGTAGAACAGAGTTAAAGGGAAATAGGAGGAAAAGAGGAGTATATGCCAGAATAAAGACCAATGAAAAATTGAGCTAGAAATGAACTTTGCTAGGAGAGATAAACTTAAGAGATTAAGTAAATTATTCATTTTTTTTCCCCCACCTAAATCACCTTATGTCCTTCTGTTTTATTGCATGGCTACCTAGCATAATGTACTGGTAATAAAACCCGAAAGCCACTCAAAATCTCTACCCACAAGAATGATTAAAAACTATATACAGAATCATCTAAGCCTATGTATTGTACAGTAATTCCTTGTACTTCCCTGTAGGGGAAGAATGGGTTAAGCCATAGTAGAAAAGGAAATGAATATTAGTAGGAAGAAAATACCATCTGTGAGGTTATTAAATCTATTTCATTTGATTGTTATGTTTAAGAAGGTAAATTCTTAGTTCCCCTGGGGGAAGAAGTATTGTAGAAAAGAAAATCTCCCTGGATAGTCAGGAAATCTGATCCCTAGCTCATCCAGTTAGGAGATCCCAGTCGTCATCGTGACTACCACTAGTTGCATGATAGTAGACAAATTACCTTAACTCTTCTTTGTCCCAAGTTCTTTATCTGAAAGCTGGGGTTGCAGCAGTAGCTGTTCCTTAGACTTTCTGTTCTAATCTCTTCTAGACTTTCTTCTAAGCAGAGTACCCCTGGGGAAAGGGATAAGAATTCCCCTGATTTTGATGAGTACTCTCATGTTTCTGCTTCATTTGTTCATCTGTTCTGTTCTTAATGGAGGTTTTCCTATTAACTTTACCAGTAAAGGACTTTGTTGCTAATGGGATAGGTAGTCAGATAGGTTTACCTCATGGTGAACCCTTGTGGCGTGTGTGACTGCAGCGGGAACCATGTCTAAGTGTGGTTATAAGTGAGGGAGAGGAGTTCAAGACCAGTACCTCACAGTCTCAGTTACTCTGTCCACCTGAAAATAGTCACTTTAAGAAATAGTAGTCACTGAACATTTGACTAAAACCCTCGTGGAATCTGTGATAGAAGGGTATTAAAAAAGCCCAAATTCCTTGTCCCAATACAGGCAGCCTAAATAGCTTGCAGAGTACATTGTTACCCGGCCAGAATAATATTTAGTATTTTCCAAGTTTTTCCAGGCTCATTGGTAAAATCATTAAATGCCATATCATGTTTGTTGATCCACATTAATAATCCAGGATTTAAGTAGAGCCCAAGAAGCAACTCCAAGCACCTTTGGGGGATCAGCTCTATTTCTCAGAGTAATTATGTTGCATTAGGAAAGGCATAATTTGGGGCAAGCGACAACAAATATCACAGTATAGGATTTACATGTGGATTTTCCATAGCTCTTGTTGTTTCTGCTGGTTGTCAGTAGGTCACATTGCAGGTGAGTCATTTTTCGACAGCTCAGAAGATAGACTGGAGTGATTTGGTTTAGGTTCTGATTCCATTGATATTAGTGTGAGCCAGTGCATTGTGTATGTATTATTCCTAGGACTTTAATAGGAAGAGTTGAAGACTCAAGTTGAAACAGAAAAATGTTTGAACTGTTTTACTTCTAATCAAGACTAGAGTAAGGTATGGCATGCAGAAGAGCAAAAATCAGTATTTGTTTCCTTTGCGCCATGTTCTTTATCTCCTTGTAGATCTGTTTACGTAAGAAGCAATATGTTTTCCATTTCTTCTAGGCTTTTACATGATATCTTTAACATCTTTTAACACTCTCAATCCTGTAGCTTCAAGCACAAATGCCAGCCTGATATCCACTTCATCTACAATTGCCAATATTCCAGCGGCAGCAGTTTCCAGCATCTCAAACCAGGTACTGTGCAACTTTATTCATCCTATTTGATATGGTTCATCAAGCTTGCTCTTCTTCTCTTCACTCCATAGTCAATTTGCCAATCTAAGAAACAACCAGAACTAGGACCCTGGATGGTTTCTCAGGCTGCCATCCAGTTTCTCTCGTTTCTCTGCTAAGTCTCTGAATGATATGGCTGCATCTGTTCCTTTACCTCCTTTGTGTGTCTACCTCCTACCTTGTCCCTACCAGAATGTAAGCTCCTTGAGGATAGGGACTTATCTTTCTATTTCGTTCACTTATGTATTCCTAGAGTTCAGAAATTGCCTGGTTCTCACATTAAAGACACAAAATAACCATTTGCGGAATGAATGTTCCTTCTACTTTTTTATTTAGCTACTCATTCCTTTGTGAATTCTTTATGGTCTGGTCTTAATCACTGTTCTGTTGACTCTTTTTTTTTTTTTTAAGATTTTATTTATTTATTCAACAGAGATAGAGACAGCCAGCGAGAGAGGGAACACAAGCAGGGGGAGTGGGAGAGGCAGAAGCAGGCTCATAGCGGAGGAGCCTGATGTGGGGCTCAATCCCACAACGCCGGGATCACGCCCTGAGCCAAAGGCAGACGCTTAACCGCTGTGCCACCCAGGCGCCCCCCCGTGTTAACTCTTGATATTAGATCACTGGTAATAGCTTCAGTGTTTTAGGGTTTTCTGTTTTTGCTGTTAGGTTTTTATTTGTTTTCTCTGCAGCAATGAATCTTTTCTCCGTGAATCTCTTCTGGCTGTAATTAACATTACTGTTCTGGTTCATCTTTTATGTTTGACTGTCTTTGCATTTATTCATTCTTATAGTTCACAAATTACTGAGTTTCTGCTATACACCTGGCACTCTTCAGTGTACTATTTATCACTTTCCCTTTCATAGGTTTTCTTTCTGATCCTGTTTTCTCTCATGGAGAGTGTATGTAGTTTTCCACGTGTTTATTACTTCATCCCCAGAAATGTTTAACCACATTCACAGCTACCTCTGAAATGAACATTCTAGTCCTGACCTCATAATATCTACAGGCTTCTGTTGATTGATGGCCTATTTTTCTTTAATGTCTTGCTATTTCCCTAAGTTCATCATATCGAAAACCAGGCTTTCATTCCTCCTTTTTTTGTCTCGTTGTCCTCCAAAAGTAAAACCACTTTTCTCTATGACTTCTCAATTGTCAATGAGACCATTTTTAAATAAACCTAGGCCTCAGACCAAACCAGTCGTTTTCAGTTTTATTCCTCACCCATTCCTGATCCAGCCATTTCTAGAATTCTTTCTTTTCCATTTTTGCTATTATTTCCCATGTTTTAGTTTCCCATGTTTCCCTCTTAATCCTGAATTACTTCAGTTAACTCTTCATCTCATCTCCAGTTTTTCTCTGTACCTAACCATTTCCTAAAACGCTATCTGAGGGTGCCTGGCTGATTCATTTGGTGGAGCTTGCGACTCTTGATTTCAGGGTCATGAGTTCAAGCCCTATGTTAGGGGTAGAGATTACTAAAAAATAAAAAATAAATTTAAAGGGGCGCCTGGGTGGCACAGCGGTTAGGCGTCTGCCTTCGGCTCAGGGCGTGACCCCAGCGTTATGGGATCGAGCCCCACATCAGGCTCCTCTGCTATGAGCCTGCTTCTTCCTCTCCCACTCCTCCTGCTTGTGTTCCCTCTCTCTCTGGCTCTCTCTCTGTGTCAAATAAATAAATAATCTTTAAAAAAAAATTAAAAAATAAATTTAAAAAAAGATAAAACACTATCTGAGTAATTTTTTCAAAAGTCCACCTTTCTCCTGTCAATTACCTGTCCAGAATCTTTTTGTATTTTTGTTGTTTTGATTTTGATAGTCCCTAATACCTGTCCCCCACACAAATTATACAACATTGCCTAAAGAATCCAAGTCACATTCATGGGCTTGCATGACACATTCAAGCCTGCAGGATTCTTTGTTTCAACCAGACTCAACATCTCTGGTCCCCTAATAAAACCTTTTCAGGGCCTATTCGTGCTCTTACTCCCTGTCTCTGTTTATCTCAGAAAGCTCTCTGACTACCACAGTCTGCAGGGATAGTTGTCTTCCTCTGCATTTAAGTCATTTGACATACAATTTATTGCCAATTTGTTGGAAATATTGTTGTTTTCTCCGGCTAGACTTATAATTCCCTTGAGTTCAACCAGTACAACTTACTCTTTTCTTTAATGTTCCAGCTCATACACAGACATGCACCCTGACTGAGCTGTATTTGGTTTATGATAGATGCTCAGTACTCTTTATAATTGGTCTGGTTGATTAGCTTCTTCCTACTTCTTACCAACATCAGTTGAAATTTTTTAAGATATGTATTTGTGCTATATATCATAGACATTTTTTGTACAGCTTTATTAAGGTATAATTGATCTATAATAATCTGCATAAATTTAAATTGTACAGTTTGATAAGATTTGACATGTATGTGCCCATGAAGCCATCAAAAGTTCCCTCCAGTTTTCTTTTCTTTTCTTTTTTTTTTTTTTTTAAAGTAGGCTCTATGCCCAGCATGGAACCCAAAGTGGGGCTGGAACTCATGACCCTGAGATCTAGACCTGAGCCGAGATCAAGAGTCAGAGACGCTTAACCAACTGAGCTATGCACCCCTCCCTCCAAATAGTTTATTTTATATTAAAGATTTTATTTATTTAAGAGAGAAAGAGCACAAGGGGGGAGGGGCAAAAGGAGAGGGGAAGCAGACTCCCCACTGAGCGGGGAGCCCCATGCAGGGCTCGATCCCAGGATCCCTGGATCATGACCTGAGCCAAAGGCAGACACTTAATCAACTGAGCCACCCGGGTGCCCCAGTACTCAGTTTTTAAACTGGGAAACCTACGGGCACCTGTGTGGCTCAGTTGGTTAAGCAACTAACTGCCTTAGGCTCAGGTCATGGTCCCAGAGTCCCAAGATCGAGTCCCGCATCGGGCTCCCTGCTCAGCGGGGAGTCTGTTTCTCCCTCTGACACTCTCCCTTCTCGTGCTCTCTCTTACTCTCTCTCTCAAATAAATAAATAAAATCTTAAAAGAAAAAACCCAGAAATTTATTAAACTGGGGAACCTTAATGTAGGATGTGTTTTTTTGTTTAAGCTCATCTGTACTTAGAAAGCACTAGAATCTAGTGCAGTTGCTTATAAACTTCTTAAAGAATAGAATCTTCAGAAGTTCTGTGCAGAAATTTATACAGAAATTCAGCACTTAAAATAGAAAAAAAGGGGCGCCTGGGTGGCTCAGTCCTTGAGCGTCTGCCTTCGGCTCCGGATGTGATCCCAGAGTCCTGGGATCGAGCCCCACATCAGGTTCCTTCGCTGGGAGCCTGCTTCTTCCTCTCCCACTCCCCCTGCCTGTGTTTCCTCTCCCGCTGGCTGTCTCTCTCTGTTAAATAAATAAATAAAATATTTAAAAAAAAAAAAAAAAGAAAGCTGTTAGAGTAGAAAAGGGACATTATAGAGTGCGTGGGACCCTTCCCTCTCCAAAGATAGCCCCTGAGGTGTCTCCTCTTGACTCTTAGTTTTCCGCAGAATGCATTTTGAAAATCATTGGTTTACGTGGAAGCTATAGATGGGTAAATGAGAAGTCAAATAAATGTTTTAGGAAAATAACTATGAATAAGAGAGACATGAAAGTCTCTTGTGTTGAAATCAGCGTTTTGCTCTTTCTGAGAGTTTTGTTTTCCTCCCTTATTGCCCTTGGTCTACAGGACTATCCCACCTATACTATCCTCGGTCAGAGTCAGTACCAGACCTGCTACCCCAGCTCCAGCTTTGGAGTCACAGGCCAGAGTAACAGTGAGGCCGAGAGTGCCACATTAGCAGCAGCCACATACCAGACGGACAAGCCTAGTGTCATGGTACCTGCGCCTGCAGCACAGAGACTTTCGTCTGGTAAGCACCGTAGCTCTCAGAACTTTGGCCTAAGGGCACCTCATTCAACGTGTAATAGTAAAGATCATTTTGTTCTGGTCTAAGTCACTGTTACTGTGCTATTGGCTTTCCCTCTCGGGTGAGGAATATTTAAACATTGGTACCAGACCATATGATGAGTCATTGGCAGGCTGAATGTAATACCTGATGCTGTGAACAGAAAAATCCCAAGAATGAAAAGACTGTGACACCCACCCCGTCCTTGAGCTTTAATGTGCTTGTCACAGGGAACTTCAGAATCTTGGCATGTTTTGTAAAAGTGGAAGGACTCCAGTTTTGGTCTCTGCATATTTTGGATGCCTGCTGAGACCTCAGAGCAGTAGTTCCTAGCTTTTTCTGTGTCACGTATCTCCAAGATCCTGAGGAAAGCTATGGTCCTTTCCCCCTCAATTACATAAAATTTAACCTACAGTTTAAACCTATACATTTAGGTTTGAAATGTATCGATGAATTATGAAGTCCAGGTTAAAAAAAAAACAAAACCCTGACATAAAGGCCTTATACACACATTCAGTAAATAAACATATGTATATGCTTTTTATTTGTCTCTATCATTCAGGAAAATTTGGTGGTTGGCTGTCACATCATGTAACTCGAGGGAGGACTGTTTATTGTTAGCACTAATGCATTTTTTAGAAGTATCTCAACTAAAGCATTTTTTTGTGTACCTTGCCTTCACTAGTCTTCTAAGGAAATGGAAGTACAGATGGTCACCGCTTCAAACTTACATAACTTTGAAATAGTTACTCATGTTGAATGCCTTAGTTTTGAAATTATGTCTCTAAATATCTTTGTTCTTCATAACAATTTTAACTTTTTAAGAATAGGGAATTTCAAACCTAGAAGTTGTCAGAATAGTGTAATGAACCTCTTATGTATCCATCGCCCATCTTCAACAATTAACTCATATTTCAGCTACACTTCATCCAGTTCTGTTGCCGAATTCCAGGCATCATATGTCTAAAAGATAAATACTTGCTATCATAATCACAATGCCATTATCTCATCTGAAATAATTCAACAGTAATTCCTTAATATCATAAAATGCTAAAAGGTATTATTTCTAGTTTTCTCATAAATGTTAAGAGTTTTATTTTCCTTTTATAGTTTACTTAAATTAGGGTCAAAGTAAGGTCCATACATTGGGATTGGGGGATATATATTTTGTCTCTTTTAACTTACAAATTCCCTTCTTTTTTTATTCTCTGGTGTACTGTATTTGTGAAGAAACTAGAGTGTTTATCTCATGCCATTTTCTAGTCTGAATTTTGCTGATTATCTCTGTATTGGGTAGATCAATATGTCCTGCTGCCTTCGGTATTTTATTTTAAATTGGTAAATAGATCTAGAGTTGCGATTTTCAACTAAAGGTGATTTTTGTGCCATGCCGTCTCTCACGTTCACCTAAGACATTTGACAGTGTATGGAGACATTTTCAGCTGTCACAGTGGGTGGGGAGTGCTACCGGCATCTAGTGGATAGAGGCCAAGGGTGCTGCTTAGCCAAGCACCCTATAATGCGTAGGACATCAACTCAACAAAAAATTATCTGGCCCAAAACGTCAGTTGTGCCAAGTCGAGAAACTCTGATGTTTCTAGAAACTTGACCAGATACAGGTTCAGGTTTTTGTTTTTTCTTTTTGTTTTGGCAAACAACTTTATAGCCGTGTGCTTCCATTGAGAGGCAGGTATATAAATTCTGTTAATAACTCTCTCTGTGATGTTAGGAGATGTTGATGCCTACATCTGCATTCCTAAACTGATGAGGTAAAGTTTGGTTTTCCAGCCTTTATCCCTGCAATATGATTCTTAAGGACAGAAAGCATGCTGACCCCTCTTCCTGCTCTGGTTCTTATAGCCTGTGACTACTAGCAATATATGTCTCACTTTTTGTTCCAGGAGATCCTTCTTCAAGCCCATCTTTGTCCCAAACGACACCAAATAAAGATGCTGATGACCAGTCCAGAAAAAACATGACTGGCAAGAACCGGGGCAAAAGGAAAGCTGATGCCAGCTCTTCCCAGGACAGTGAATTGGAAGTACGGGAAGAAACTCATTTGAGTTACCTACTTTTTTTTCTCATTTTTTAAGTTCATTGAACATGCATATCTGAAACTCATGGAGATACTGTAGTTCTATGTTGTTGAATGCCCCCCCCCCCATTTCTGGGCAAGAGAAATGAAATTGGCCACATGAAGAGAGAAATGTAAAAACACATATACCCGTGCTCGTAACTCACCATATTACTTTCAGGCGCTTTTCACCAAAGCATTGAAAAAGCTTTTTTGAATTTAGTTAGCCAGGTAACTTTTTAAGGGAAAGAACAGACTATTCTCTCTGTTCCAGGGAAAACAGAAAGAACAATTCCCTCATATTCAGAAAGCACAGGGTGTCACAAATAATGTCATAATGTTCTCCATTTTAGAATCTAAAAGTAAAATGAGAAGATGAGAGTGCTTTAGGCTAAGCTTCTGTGAAACCTGTGACAAGGTCTGGTAACTTATTAATGAGATTGGTACTCACTTATTTTGTGGTTAAGCACTGTAAGAATTTATTATGGGCATACATTTGGCTTTGTTATTAAAAAGATTAGAAAATCATACAAAATGCTAATAATAGTGGAGTTTTTATATGCTTTTGTTTTTGTATTTGATTTTTCTATAATATGAGCATTTAATGGGCAGAGGGATGCTGTATTTAAAATGAGTTCATCAATAGGTATTAAGACATAAGTAAATCGAGGCTATGTTTGGGGACTGTCTTTCCTTTTGTTCCTGACACACACCAAAAAAAGGTAAAAAAGAAGGAAAATTTAAAGTCCTTCTATATTTATTGGGAAAAACTGAGAACCCATTTAGTTTTTTTAATTGTGCTAAAGTATACATAACATAAAATTTACCATTTAACCATTTTTTAAGTGTGCAGCTCGATGACGTTAAGTTCATTTACAATGTTGTTTGTTACCACTGTCTATTTCCAGAACTTTTTCATGATCCCAAACAAAAGCTCTGTACCCATTAAGCAATAACTCCCCATTCTCCCCTCCCATTAGCCCCTGGTAACCTCTATTCTACCTTCAGTTTCTAGGAATTTGCCTATTCTGAGTATCTCATATAAGTGGAATGCTACAATATCTACCCTTTTATGTGAGGATTCTTTCACTTAGCATGTTTTCAAGGTTCATCTGTTATAGCATGTGTAAGATCTTCATTTCTCTTTATGGCTGAATAATATTCCATTATGTGTATATACCATGTTTTGTTTACCCATTCATTTGTTGATGGACACTAGTGGTTTTTTTCACCTTTGAGGTATTGTGAACAATGCTGTTATGAACACTGCTATCCAGATATTTGAGTCTCTCTTTTCAGTTATTTTGGGTATAAACTGAGGAGTAGAATTGCTAGATTATATGGTAATTCTATGTTCAACTTTTTGAGGAAACAACAGAATGTTTTTCATAGTGGCTACATCATTTTACATTCCCACCAGCAATGCATGAGGGTTCTAATTTCTCCACATCCTCACCAACACCTATTTTTTCTTTTTTTTTTTTTTTTAACCATAGCCATCCTAATGGATGTGAAATGGTTTAGATTTCCATTTCCTTAATGACTACTAATGTTGAACATGTGTTCATGTATTTATTGGCTATCTGTATATTTTCTTTGGAGAAATAGCTGTTCAAATCCTATGCCCAGTTTTTAGTTGAGTTGTTTGGTATTTTGTTGTTGAGTTTTAGGAATTCTTTATATATTCTAGATACTAATCACTTACTAGATATGTGATGTGCAAATATTTTCTCCCGTTCTGTGGGTTCTTTTTACTCTCTTGATAGTATTCTTTGATGCACAAAAGTTTTACATTTTGTTGAAGTCCTGTTTTTCTTTTATTGCTTGTGCTTTTAGTGTTAAAAATACAAGGTTATAAAGGTATTTACCTGTGTTTTCTTCTAAGAATTTTATTGTTGTAGCTTATAAATTTAGGTCTTTGATTCATATTGAATTAATTTTTTTCATATTGAGTTAATTTTTGTATATGGTGTAAAGTAAGAGTCTAATTTCATTCTTTTGCATATGGATATCCAGTTTTCCCAGCACCTTTTGTTGGAAATATTTTCTTTTCCCCATTGAATGGTCTTAGCATCCTTGTCAAAAATTGACCATATATGGGGGCACCTGGGTGGCTCAGTCGGTTAAATATCTGCCTTTGGCTCAAGTCGTGATCCCAGAATCCTGGGATTGGGTCCCCGAATCGCACTGGGCTCCCCGCTCAGCGGGAAGTCTGCTTTTCCCTCTCCTGCTGCCCCTCCCCCCCCACTCGTGCTCTGTCTCTTGCCCTGCTCTCTCTCAAATAAATAAAATCTTTTTTTTAAAAATTGACCATGTATGTTAGGGTTTATTTCTGAGTCATCTTGTCAGTTTCATTGGTTTATGTTTCTGTCCTTTTGCAGGTACCACATTGTATTGATTACTGTAGCTTTGTAATAAGTTTTGAAATCAGGAAGTGAGTCTTCCAACTTCATTCTTTTTTCAAAATTATTTTGGCCATTCAGGCCATGGAATATGAGATTCCATATGAATTTTAGGATGAGTTTTTCTATTTCTTTAAAAAGCACTATTGGGATTTTGATAGGGATTGTATTGAATTTGTAAGTCATTTGGGTAGTATTGTCACTTTAGCATTGTTAAATCTTTCATCTATGAACATGGGATGTCTTTCCATTTATTTAGGTCCGTCTAATTTCCTTCAGCAGTATTTTATAGTTTTCAGTATACAAGTGTTTTACCTCTCAGTTAAATTTATTCTTTTTTTGTTTTGTTTTTTGAGAGAGAGAGAGAGTGAGTGAGTGAGTGGCAGGGAGGGGCAGAGGGAGAGTGAGAATCTTAAGCAGTCTCCATGCCCATCACAGAGCCCAATGTGGGCTTGAGCTCACCACCCTGAGATCATGACCTTAGCCAAAATCAAGAGTCGGATGCTTAACTTACTGAGCCACCCAGCCATCCCTCAGTTAAATTTATGCTTAAGTATTTTATTATTTTTGCTGCTATTGTAAATGGAATTATTTTTTAAATTTCTTTGAGGATTAGTCATTGCAAGTATATAGAAATACAGCTCATTGCTGATTCATTAGCTCTAACAATTTTTGTGGATTCTTTAGGGTTTTCTATATATAAGATCATGTCACTTGTGAACAGAGATAATTTTACTTTCTCCTTTCCAGTTTGGGTACCTCCCCCACCCTCACCCCCCCAGTTCTTGCCAAATTATTCTGGCTAGAATTTCTCGTACTTATGTTGAATAGGAGTGATGAAAACAGGCATACTTGTCCTATTCCTGATTTCAGGGATAAAGCTTTCAGTCTTGCACCATTGAGTAAGATATTAGTTCTGGGTTTTTTACACACAGTCTTTATCATATGAGGAAATTCACTTCTACTCCTAGTTTATTGAGTGTTTTTATCATGACAATGTGTTGAATTTTGTCAGATGCTTCTCCTGCGTCAGTTGAAATGACCATTGGGTTTTTCCCTGTTTTCTTTCTTTTTTTTTTTTTTTAAGATTTTTATTTATTTATTTGACAGAGATAGAGACAGCCAGCGAGAGAGGGAACACAAGCAGGGGGAGTGGGAGAGGAAGAAGCAGGCTCTTAGTAGAGGAGCGTGATGTGGGGCTCGATCCCATAACGCTGGGATCACGCCCTGAGCCGAAGGCAGACGCTTAACCGCTATGCCACCCAGGCGCCCCCCCCCTGTTTTCTTAAGGTAGCATGTTACACTGATTAATTTTTGTATGTTGGTCCATCCTTGCATTCTAAACAAATCCCGCAGGGTCATGATGTACAATGCTTTTAATATGCTGCTTGAATTTTGTTTGCTAGTATTTTTGTGGAAGATTTTTTTGCATTGATGTTCATAAGAGATAGTGTTCTGCAGTTTTCTTGTAGTGTCTTTATATGACTTCAGTATCAGTAATGCTGGCTTCATAGAATGATTTAGGAAGTATTCCTTCATCTTCAACTTTTTGGAAGAGTTAAAGAAGGATTGGTATTAATGCTTCTTTAAATGTTTGGTAGAATTTAATAGTGAAAGCATCTGGTCCTGGGCTTTTCTTTCTTGGTATCTTTTTGGTTACTGATTTCAACCTCTATTAAAGGTCTATTCAGATTTTCCATTTCTTCTTGAGTCAGTTTTGTCATTTTGTGTATTTCTAGGAATTTGTCCACGTCCATCTAGGTTATTTGTTAGTATACAGCTGTTCATAGTATTCTCTTATAATTCTTTTTATTTCTGTAAAATTGATAATAACATCCCCACTTTTATTTCTGATTTTACTAATTTGAGTCTTCTTTTTTTTCTTAGTTAAATCTAGCTGAAAGTTGTCAATTTTGTAGATCTTTTCAAAGAACCAACTTTTGGTTTCATTGATTTTTCTCTGTTATTTTTCTACTCTCTGATTTATTTATCTCCATTCTAACCTTTAGTCTTTCCTTCCTTCTGCTGGCTCTTTCCAGTTCCTTAAATTGTACAGTTATGATATTGATTGAGATCTTACTTCTTTTTTAAGGCATGCATTTTACAGCTATAAATTCTCCACTTTGTACTGCTTTCACTATAAATTATGGTATGTTGTGTTTTAGTTTTCATTATTCTCAAAGTATTCCCTAATTTCACTTGGGCTTTTTTCTTGATCTATTGGTTGTTTAAAATTGTGTTGTTTAAATTTTCACGTATTTGTGAATTTTTTAGTTTTCTTTCTATTAGTATTTCTTGTTTCCTCCATTGTATTTAGAAAAGATGCTCACTCATTATTTTTTATGTTTTCCTTTCTCAGCGGGTATTTCTATGGGACTTGGATGAAACCATCATCATCTTTCACTCTCTTCTTACTGGATCCTATGCTCAGAAGTATGGAAAGGTAATTTGAGTCTTTCTTTCTTTGTTGTAACTGTCCTCCTCCTGATATGAGTAGGTAGCCAAAATCACTTTCTCTGCTACCTCTTTCTTACCCTGTTGTCCTTTCACTTTCCATGTAAAACTTCACCTGATGGCTTGTACCAGGCAGGCTACATGGTTAGGCAGTATTGATAAAGCTGGATATTATACGTAGGACGAGTATTATAAGCTGAAGTTGTTCAGGAGTACTGTTTTATAAAGACTAAATACGGGAATGAAGGTCAAAACAGAGTGGAGTCTCAGGATTATATATTCCAAAGACTGATCTGTTAACCTTAAGTCACTTTTAACAGCCCAAACTGAGCATTTTATTTAGCTGAGTATGTGCCAAATATGTAATTTTAAAACGTATATAAAACATAAAATATTTTTCTCAAGTGGATTATGTACCTTCTTAAACTATACCAAACAGAATTTAACTTACTGAGTCATCAATACAAACATCAGAATTTTGCGGGGGGAGTGTTTTTTTAAGATTTATTTATTTGAGAGAGAGTAAGAAAGAAAGCACACAAGTGGGGCAAGGGGAGAGGGAGAGAAAATCCCAAGCAGACTCCACACCAAGAGTTGGACATTTAACCAACTGTTAGCATCCAGGCGCCCCTAAATATCAGCTTTAATAGAGGGATAAGTATATATTTCTACACTAAATTATCTCTAGGCTTCTATTTTTCAGTTCCTATGAGTAAATTTTATAAAAATACCTGCCTCCTTTGCTTTCTTACTATTCCCTTTTATTTCTTATTGTCATTAATGTTTCTGTTAGAAGTACTTTCCACAGGCTTTTAGTATCTAGGCTGGTGAGCTGACATAAGCTCATACGCTGTAGACGCTGATCATAGAAGTATATACAATAAGAGCCTACATCCTCCATGTGAAGACCTGATGGTTCGCTTTAAAGCTAAATGCATTGGTTTTCCTACAAATATTTTGAGTCTTCAGCCTTCTTCACTTATTTCCTGGCTGTTGAGATTGTCAGATAACTGACTTCTGGTGTTATACTGTGTGTGTGTCTGTGTGTGTGCTCACATGCAACGGGGAGGCTGAAGGGAGATAATGAGTATTACAATAGTAATATTTTAGCAATAGTTAGCATTTCTCACAAAACAGGGAATTTCCGCCCAAATTGGTTTTTTAAGTGGGTTTTGTTTTCTGAAAACTAAATCTGGATACTTTTAACTTGCACAATCCCAGATTCTTCTAACTGTGAATGAAATTGCGTAAGTAATAGTTAGAAGCACTTTTGTAGGCCTGTGTTGTTTTGGCCTCGACCCAGAATAACTCCGAAATATTTAAAGATTGGAACCAGTGCTGTTAGTACCAAATTAAAAAAAATTTTCTCTTATTGTCTTCTAGGATCCAACAGTAGTGATTGGCTCAGGTTTAACAATGGAAGAGATGATTTTTGAAGTGGCTGATACACATCTATTTTTCAATGACTTAGAGGTAAGCATTTTAAATTGTTTCTGTGCTTCAGTGAAACATTTTGTTCAGTAACTACTTATCTCGCCTATGCTTATCGTATTTAGAGGAAGTGTGGTGAGAAGGGGTGGTTGTGGAGAGGCCAACTGGCCACTTAGGCTTATATAGTCTTATAAGAACAGTGCCTTAGCTAGGTCACCAGTCTTGGTACTGGCCCTTAATTTTATTGGTTCAAAAATTTGATTTTAGTTAGCTTATTTGGAGGTAATCTAGCTCTAGTGGAAATGCCAGCCCTTCAGGCAAAACAGTGAAATGTAAACCAACATTCCTATTTATTCAGCTGTCTTAAATAACATTTAATAAAGTGGGTTTGATTCTTTGTACTCTTAATTATATTTTGACTATTTTTTGACTTTACCTTCTTAAAATATAATCTCTTGATTTGTCAGATCTATAAATGGCTGCTCTAACTCATTATAATTTATACATGCTTATTATCCACGTATAGGTTAACCTTGATGTCCAGAATCATTTTATAGTTAGATGCAAGGAAAACCAGGAACACTGAGAGCTTCTTGGTGAATTTTTTTCGCTTTGATATTTGAGTTCACCTTTGAGGTGACCATGGTGTAGTGGCAAGAGCACAAGACTTGGAAGTCAGAAGACCAGAGTGTGAGTTCCAGGTTAGGAAAGTTACCTCCCCATTCTGGGCCTCAGTTAAGCAGTTATCTTACACAAGAAACTAGTAACAGTTGTTCTGTCTGGGGGAGAGGCTATGTTGCTGGGACACACAGGTGGGTAGGAGCAGACTTGTCACTTTATGCCCTTTTGAGTTTCAAACTGTGTACTACTTATATAACCTAGTTTTTAAAAACAGTGAAAATTATAAGTTAAAAAATAAGATAGTGTGGCACCTGGCTGGCTCAGTAGGAAGAGCGTGCAACTCTTGATCTCAGGATTGTGAGTTCCGGCCCCACATGGGGTGTAAAGATTACTTAAAATAAATATAATTAATTATTAAAAATAAGATAGCATTTTATAAACACGGAGGGTAATCCTATTTCTTTTTAAATATAGTGTAGTTCTACTCATTGGACAGTTCTCCAGCAAATTGAATTACCAGGGCTCTAAACTCCAGTACCTTTGTCTAACCTGCACAATGCTTTAATCTTCCCCAACTTCACATGTTGATATGTTAGGACATCATAGTTTTTACTCAGCAAACATATATTGAAAACGTACTTTGTGCCAATAATTATTGCCAAATTGTATTTGTAATGATTTTCTAGACATAGACCTCACTCAGGACTGAAAGTTCTGTGAAGAATTTGACCTGAATGTGTTCCTGCCCCCCAGGTCAGTGGTTCTCAACTTTAGGGGGCATAAGAATCACCTGGGGAGCTTGTTAAAAATGAAGATTCTAGGACTTCACACCCAGAAATTCTGATTCAAGTAGGTCTGGGGTGGACCCAAGAATATGCATTTTTAAAAAAACTTCCCCAGGGGATTCTGATGCAGGCAAACCTCACAACATTGCCTTATTAGGTGGTGTCAGAGGAGTGAATCTCAGAGTTAGGCAGTGGGTGGCATTTTCCATCCATAGTAGCACAGGCTTGGTGGAAAGAACCTTGGATTCAAATTGGAAGGCCTAGGCTCTTTCTGGTTTCTTTCTATCACTCACTAGTTGTATGACCGTGGGTCATTCATTTCACCTCACTTTTAGAACATGAAGAGATTAACTTAGGTGACCACTTCTAATTCCTAAGTTTGGGTTTACAGATTTCTATTTCAGTCGTTCTCCATTTTGATACCATACTCTACCAGCACCTGTTTCATCTGCAGAAATGTATTGGGTTCATGCTACATGCACATGTATGTAAGGACTAGACTGGAGGGGTACAGAGGAGCTGTAGGATACAGCTTGTGCCACAGGAGGGCTACAGTGTATAACAGAGCTTCACAGTCTAGTGTAGGACACAGACATCCCTGACTGCATAAGGGAGCTTGTGTTTATATCCATGAGCTGTTGTGTTATACCCATGACTACTGAGAGAAGAGCATACCTGAGGGTCGGGCTGGGTGAGGAGATTTCATGAAGACTGTGGGACGTGAATTAGGCCTTAAAAGAAGTTGGACAGCAGGGGGGTGAGCGTGCTCCTCCACACGCAAGAGAGACTGGAAGGTATTTCATCATCTGCCATTGTTTGTGATCTTTTTAAATATGTCATGGTGGTGGTAGCACTTCTACTCCCTGGACTGAAATAGTGTGTGGTTTTGTCTTTTAACAGGAGTGTGACCAGGTGCACGTGGAAGATGTGGCTTCCGATGACAATGGCCAGGACTTGAGGTGATAGAAACAGTGATGTCTTAAACATCAGTCTACCTGTTAGGCACAAGACACTGTCTAGGTTCAGAGGAAAACAAAGACGAGTAAGACATGGCCGTAAAAGATCTCACAGTCTATTAATGGAGACAGACAAACAGAGTTCACGATGGACTGCAGTGTGCAGAGGTGACAGTAGAGAATGTGACAGAACACAGAAAAGAAAATAATTCTGGTGGCTGTGGGAGCAGCTGGTTGCCAGCATTGGAGCGGCCTTCTCAGTGCAGTGGAATTTGAATATGGCCGTGAAGAATGGGTAGCCATGACCGGATGAGGAAAAAGCATTTCAAAGTAAAGGATACACTAGTTTCCCTTTGGCCAGATTTTCAGTCAGGAGGAGTGTGCTTCCACACTGGTAGTTTCAGATACAAATAAGCATCGGGAATTTTACCAGGGAAACTACTTGTTGGTGGTCTCTTGGTGTCAGGAATAACCCTGTCGGGATCTCAGTGGCAATTGCTTGCTCTGTCTCCTCATTTCTCTCTTGGCTACTGTCTTCTCGCCCAGTAGTCTTAGCGAATAATCCGAAAATTTATTTAGCTTCTATTTAAAGACTTTGAGAAAAAAAGACTGTCACATTTTTTTCACGTTAATTTGTTTTCATGTTTGTCCCTTTCATAGGTTCTTCCCTGTGTCTGCCCTAAAATTGTTTCATCCATGAATTCTCAAACATAGAGCAGAGCTGGACAGATCACTCAGGAAGGACCTAATGCTGTAGGGCGAGAAAGATTATGAGGCCCCACGTGAGGAGCACCATCAGTCGTGCTTGTTGTGCTTGCACAGCCGTGGAGCGCACCATTCTAATGAGATTTTAGGAAAGTGCCTGGTCCAAAGCAGTTTATGATCTACTCTGAAGCCTAGTGTTTTTTCCCTCTTATACATGAGGCTAACCAGTAATTACCTAAATGTCTTGACAGCTTTATTTTCTTAAAAACAGAGTCTCATACTTACTGAACTCAATTTTGACTTCTGATTGAACCAAGTTGTCTCTAATTCTGTCAGTCTTTTTTTTAAATTTTTACTTAGGGGGCACCTGGGTGGCACAGCGGTTAAGCGTCTGCCTTCAGCTCAGGGCGTGATCCCGGTGTTATGGGATCGAGCCCCACATCAGGCTCCTCCGCTATGAGCCTGCTTCTTCCTCTCCCACTCTCCCTACTTGTGTTCCCTCTCTCACTGGCTGTCTCTATCTCTGTCGAATAAATAAATTTTAAAAAAATAATAATAATAATAAATTTTTACTTAGAAGTGTTCATCTCTCCCAGCCTATTTAACTGTATTACTTATGTATTGGCTCTGTAACAAATCACCCCAAAACTTAGTAGCTTAAAGCAATAAACATTTATCATCTCATAATTTCTATAGGACAGGAACTTGAAAGGGACTTAGCGAAGTAGTTTTGAAGCAGGGTCTCTGAGATTAAAATCAAGATATTGGCTGGAGCTTAAAGCATGCGAAGGCTTGATGGAAGCTGGAAGACCTGCCTGCAGCCTCTCACACATGGCTGGTAACAGGACACCTCAGTTCCTCACTATGTATGCCTCTTCATGGGGCAGCGCAGGTGTTCTCACGGGGCAGCCGACTTCTTTCAGAGCCAATGCTCTGAGAGAGAGCAAGAGAAGCCTGTGTCTGCGGTCTGACACCATCACTTCTGCCACATCCTGTTTACATTTAAATGCACTCCATACCCATAGGGAGAAGAATTAGAAGAGAGGAGTATTGAAGAATTTGTGGACATTTTTAAAGTCACCACTGTGACCCCTGGACTTAATAAACCAGCTAACATCTCTGAAGAACATCTCCATTATACCTTGCAATTATTAATATTTGGGGTTATTCCCTTCCATTTTTTTCTTCACATGTTTCTTCACTTTACATAGTTGCCATCGTGTGTGTGTGTGTGTGTGTACACGAAAATGTTATATTCTGGGTTTGTTTTTGTTTTTGTTTTTTTCATTACAAGATACTCTGTCATTAATGAAAAGATGCTCTATTCCCAAGACAACCTCTAGGGGATGCTGGTGCTTGAATGGGCCCTACCTCTCTTTCCCTCTCTCTCCCTCCTTTTTTTGATGGCAGTAATAGGGGTGAAGTAGACAACTAATGGAAGGTAGATTCTGACACACAGAGATTAAGTGAGAAGGTTCTCAAAGCTTTTAAACTTGATGGCAGATGCCAGGAATAGGACAGAGAATCCCAGGTGGGATTCAGCACAAAACCGCATACAGTGTAGATATTAATTTTCATCATCCCCTCTCTCTGCAGCAACTACAGTTTCTCAACAGATGGTTTCAGTGGATCAGGAGGCGGTGGTAGCCATGGTTCCTCTGTGGGCGTCCAGGGAGGTGTGGACTGGATGAGAAAACTGGCTTTCCGCTACCGAAAAGTGAGAGAAATCTATGATAAGCATAAAAGCAACGTGGGTGGTAAGTGTGGCATACAACCAGTCTGGTATTCTGTTTCCCTCTTATTTCCTGTGTTCTTTTCCAGGGATTCCTTAGAACTCCCTAGCAACCGCTTAGGAATTGGGGCCACAATAACATTTGCCACGATAACATTTTAACTTTGTATAAAAAAATTGAAGTTTGATTGAAACTCTTTGAGGAGGAAGCTCTGTGTTTCTCATGGACTTCTCTTAGCATAACTTTGCAGAGTTCTCTTGTTCTTTTTAGACAAATACCTTTTTAAAGAAGTGTGTTCCAAAGGTTATGTTTGATGATATATGTTTTATTCTGGAGTCACAACTATTGTCAATAGTAGTTAATAAGTTGCCATGTTTTTTGACTGATTTATGTAACTATCAGAGGAACTCAGGTAGAACGAGTGACTAGATTTGTAATGGATGGAAAACTTGGTCCAGAATTAAAGGTTGGCAATAGCCATGTGTTGGACCTTGGAATTTCTGCCCAGAAATATCTCAAATATCATGTGTCACTATGCCTAAAATTCTGTTATTTGAAATTAATAAATTAGCCATAGATTGTTCAAATTAGAAGAGACATTAGAAATCTAATCTTGAGTCCCTCGTTTTGCATTTGAGAAAGCACATTTATCATGAGGGTGCTGAGGACAGCTTACCCACGGTCACAGCTGGAATCCAGTCCCCTAACTCTTGTTCCAGTGCACTTTACATTCATGCAGGCCCTTTCTTTTCTTTTTTTTTTTTAAAGTATGAAAGATGTATGTATGTATTTATTTATTTTTAAAGTAAGCTCTGTGCCCAGTATGGAGCTTGAACTCTAGATCAAGGTCGTGTGCTTACTGAGACAGCCAAGCGCCCCAGTGCGGTCCCTTTTTTAGTGATGTACCCTTATGAGAAAAAAATTTTAAGCTGTGGGGGCGCCTGGGTGGCTCAGTTGGTTAAGTGGCTGCCTTCAGCTCAGCTCATGATCCCAGGGTCCTGGGATCGAGCCCCCCGTGGGGGGGGGTCCCTGCTCAGTGGGGAACCTGCTTCTTCCTCTCCCCCTGCCTGCCTGTCCCCCTACTTCTGCTCTATCTGTCTCTCTCTCTCTCTCTGTCAAATAAATAAAATCTTTTAAAAAATTTTTTAAGCTCTGAACCATCACCCTCAAAGATCTAATACAAAATGTTGCCTGAAGTTTCAGGGATTCGATAGACTGTCTAGAGGTGTATTACCCCCAATCCTCCTGCCGCGCCATGCGGCCTTACGCTGTGGCGCAGAAAGTAAAAACAGGGCTTCAAAGATAATTTGGTTCATTTCTGTGAGAGCTCCCAGTACCAGATAAAAAGCACAGGCATCTGGGCTTTGGGAATTTAATTTGCCTTTTTTAGATTCCCCTTTTTATGGCCTATTTTTTTCTCACGACTCAGAGCCAGTACTTTATTTTGGCAGCTCCATCTTTTTGCTTTTACTCTCTCCACACATTAGCCTTTCTTTTGTTCATTTTCATGTACAACCTAAGTATCTGATCCTTTTTCTGTTCGTTGAGTGCCAGGACCTGGTTTCCTGAAGAAAGTGACATAACCCTCTGTGAGAATCCCCTGAGCCTACTCTGGGGAACATATTAAAAGTAATGTCCACCTGTATTTTGTAAAACAGGAATTAACAGAAGTGCCACATCATATTAAGTAAGTATGTGACGTGTGTACTTAACGTGTATTCCACACATGACATATAGGTACTGGTTTTTTTGTTGTTTTATCAGAGACCTTGAGAGTCATGTAATTCTAGGCTTGCATTGTGAAACCATCAATCTGAAAACAAATTATAGACCATTCTCCTCACAGAAATGCCTTCTGTTTTTGTGAAATATTTGTGATAGAATATAGGATTTCTCTTTTTACCTTCACTACAGAAAATACAGGGCCAAATTTATTATTTGGACATTATAATTCAAATGTCTGATAACATGCTCCCATCAGAGGAAGTCTGTACTTAATTGTCTGATCTTAAGCAGTGTTTTAGTCTCTTCTTAGCTGTAGTTGTTGCAGAAGTGAGTACAGTACAAGTAAATGACGTTCATGAAGTCGGTCGTTCAGCGTGGAATCTCAGGTCAATGTGTCGTGAAGGGCTGAGAGCACAGTCACCGTGGGAGCAGTGCGTGGCAGTGCAAAGACTTCTGAAGCCAAAAGCCATTAACTTGCTGTGTGGTCTTAGGCAGCCCCCCTTTCCTCCCTGGGCTTTGGTTTCTTTATAGAGATTGGAAATGCTGCAGACTCGTCCAACTGTAACCCTCATTTCTCCCCCTTTGATTCTTGCTATCACATCTAAAGCAATGCTTCTCAGTATGGTCCACCAGCTGCCAGTTAGGTTACTGGCTGGTGAGAAAAGAGTGAGCTTTGGCAGAATCTAATCACAGTGTTTCTTTCAGCTGATTTTGTGGTGGTGGTTTGTGCCCCCCCCCCCAGCAAAACATTCTGTTGAAGAAAGTCAAAAAGACATCTTAATTAGGCTACTCCAGGGTTTTACCAAGAAGAGAAACTTGTTAGCTCATTAGAATATGTCAGTAACTCTTCACTATTTCTGAATCGAATTTAGAAGTTGCTTCCTCAGTGTCAGCAAGGATATGTTGTCAGATGATAAATGTGTGTCTGCTTTTATTCCCAAAGGCCTACTCAGTCCCCAGAGAAAGGAAGCACTGCAGAGACTCAGAGCGGAAATTGAAGTTTTAACAGATTCCTGGTTAGGAACAGCATTAAAGTCCTTACTTCTCATCCAATCCAGGTATGGAAAATTTGGTTCTCTTAGTTCTCATCCTCTCCTAGGCACACTCTTTCCTACCCCAGTCCAGGATAGGCCACTTCCTAACACCGGTTTGGGATAGGGGTGAGAGGAGTTGAAAGGATGCAGGCAAACATTTAGGTTAGGTGGGAGGCTAGGTCATTCTATGCTGACAGCACATGTACAAATTTTCAGAGAATATTTATATATGAAAGCCTTTTTCTTTTCCCTTACTTTTTGCTCACAGAATTAAAGCTCAGTAACCTGTAATCTCCAGCCCAGGAATGGGCCTGGTCACATCAGAGAATCCCTGTAGGAGACACATCACATACCCCAAGTACAGGAAGCTCCAAAGAAAGGTATCAAAACCCACTCAGGAAGGCAACATTCAAAAGAAAAGGAAAAATTAAGCAGTTTAAGGAGATTTCAGCCTGAAGCTTGCAATGGAAAATAAATATAGTCAAATACAGTCTATACCAGTACCACATTGCTCCCTCCCTTGAAGCAGGTATTCCAGATCTACAATCTAGTAGAGCAAACAGTAAAACTGACACCAAGGGGTGGATATCTGTGCAGGTAAAAGACATGTGAAATTAATGGGTATTCTGGAATCTGTGTTGCTACTGTGTAAAAGGCAGAGAGGACTTAAATCATATCTTATTTAAGGGCTGAGTTGCATTCAGATGAGAGAGCACTGTGACTAAAAGTCTTCGTTGCTGGTTTTCTAGAGCGTGCTGTCAGTGACATGGGTTGTTGGTTTGTTTGCTAACCAGTGCAGTGAGCTAGAATGGCCAGAAGGGACATGAGGCAAGAAGCAAGTTGCTGCTCTGTGCCCACCGTATATTTGAATCTCTGTCCTTTAATATGGAAAATAAATAACCCTGGGGTAATTAGAGCAATAACCAAACATGGCACTGAACAAGGATCAGGCCCTTTGAAGTTAGTTTTTAATAATTAGATTCTAAAGAGAAGACCCGTTTGAATTCTTGCTCTCAGGTTGGTTTAGTTTCACCTTTTCCTATTCTTTTCTTTTTCTTTTTTCTCCCTTCTAGAAAGAATTGTGTGAATGTTCTGATCACTACAACCCAGCTGGTTCCAGCCCTGGCCAAGGTTCTCCTATACGGGCTAGGAGAAATATTTCCCATTGAAAACATCTATAGTGCTACCAAAATTGGTATGGTTTCCCTTCTGTTTCTTGCCACTTGCCTTACGTAATACTTCATAATTATGACGTACTTAAGTTATTTACCAATCCCTTAATTAGACATTTTATATATATATCTCTAATCCTCACAACAGACTTTTCCTAGTATTAGTGATGGGCCAGTTCAGGCTTAACAGTTGTAGCTTCCTCAAGCCTTCACAGCCAGTAAGTCACATAAACTGGATTCAAATCCAGGTTTGTAGGACTTAAAGTTTATCATGTTCGTTCCTTTTATGGTAACTGAAAAAATATAATATGTAGCTTGAAAATCTATCTACTTTTCCTCATTCCAGATTGATTTTTCTTTTTCACAGAGAGAGCGGTGTAGTATAGTCTAATAGAAACAGCACCAGACTGAAAATCAGAAACTAAGCTGTATACTTAAAACTGGTTAAATCCCTCACACCCATTCAGATGGCTGCTGTCAAAAAAAGAAAGAAAAATAGGGGCGCCTGGGTGACTCAGTCGGCTAAGTGTCTGCCTTTGGCTCAGGTCATGATCCCAGGGTCCTGGGATCGAGCCCTGCATCAGGCTCCCTGCTCAGCAGGAAAGTCTGCTTCTCCCTCTCCCTCTCCCTCTGCCTGTGCTCTCCCTGCTTGTGCTCTCTCATTCCTTCTCTGTCAAATAAATAAAATCTTGGGAAAAAAATAGTTGGGGTGCCTGGCTGACTCAGTCAGTGGAGCATGCAACTCCTTTTTTTTTTTTTTTAAGATTTTATTTATTTATTTGACAGAGAGAGACAGCCAGCGAGAGAGGGAACACAAGCAGGAGGAGTGGGAGAGGAAGAAGCAGGCTCCTAGCGGAGAAGCCTGATGTGGGGCTCGATCCCGGAATGCCGGGATCATGCCCTGAGCCGAAGGCAGACGCATAACTACTGCGCCACCCAGGCGCCCCAGAGCATGCAACTCTTGATCTCGGGGCTGTGAGTTCAAGCCCCACATTGGGCGTAGAGTTTACTTAAAATTAAAAAAAAAAAAACAAAAAAACGAAAAGAAAAAGAATAACGAGTGTTGACAAGGATTTGGATAAATTGGAGCCCTTCTGCACTGTTGGTAGGAATATAAAATGGAATGACTATGATGAAAAACAGTATGGTGGTTCCTCAAAAAAATTAAAAATAGAACTATTACATGACCAGCAATCCCACTTCTGGGTATATATCCGAAAGAATTGAAAGCAGGATCTCAAAAAAATAGTTGCACACCCATGTTCATAGTACCGTTATTTACAATAGCCAAGAAGCGGTGGAAGCGACTCAGATGTCCATCAATAAATGGATAAACAAGGTATGGTATATACATACATACAGTAGGATATCATTGTGCCATAAAAGGGGAAAAAATCTTGTCATATACTACCACATGTATCAGCCTTGAAGACATGCTAATTGAGAAAGCCAGTCACAAAAAGGCAAATACTGTGTGTTTCTTAGACTAGTCAAACTCATAGAAACAGAAAATAGAATGGTGATTAACAGAAGCTTGGAGGAAAGGGAAATAGGGAGTTGTTGTTTAATGGGTATAGAATTTCAGCTTTGCGCCATGAAAGTTCTGAAACGACAATGTGAGTATACCAAACACTGCTGAAATGTACATTTAAAAATGGCTAAGATGGCAGATTTTATGTTTTTTAGTACGATTTTTTGAAAAGGAAAAAAAAACAGTAATAAGGACTAGAATTCAGGGCGCCTGGGTGGCTCAGTCGGTTAAGCGTCTGCCTTCAGCTCAGGCCCCGGTTTCTGGGATCAAGCCCTGCATCCACATCGGGACCTGCTTCTCCCTCTCTCTCTGTCCCTCCCCCTGCTTGTGCTCTCTCTCGCCCTCTTCCTCCCATGAATTAAAAAAAAAAAAAAAATCTTTAAAAAAGAGAAAAAGGACTCGAATTCAAGTCCTGTCTCCCCCCATTTACTAGTTCTCACCTTAGGCAAATTACTTTATCTCCCGAGAGATATTTGCAAATCTTACTTGTTAATTCATACACAAAATCTGTAAAGAACTGTAAACTATTAAGCATCAAACAACATACTAGAAAAGTGGGCAGAAAAAACAGCCAGTTTGCAAAAGAGGAAAATCAGATCACCAGTAAATATATGGAAAGTTCCTTAAGGAACACCAATTAAGGATATGCAGATTAAAGTGTGATGCATTTCCTGTTTATCAGATTAACAGAAATTTGAGTCTGACAGCTCCAAGGTTTGTCAAGGAAATGGGAACACTTACTCTGCCTATGGGATTAAAAATGGTGATAGCCATTTGTTTTTTTTTAAGATTGTTTTTAAAAGATTCTGTTTTTAAGTAATCTCTACACCCAACGTGGGGCTCAAACCCACAACCCCAAGATCAAGAGTTGCATGCTCTACCAGCTGAGCCAGCCATGTGCCCCTGGATATAGCCCTTGAATAGTTTGTCAATGTCTAGTAGTTCGAGATGTGCATAACCCTATGATCAAGCAACTCCACATTTAGATCAGTACACTTTGGTGCAGGGGTCTGCAGACTATAACCCACGTGCCAGATTCTGCCCACTGCCTGTTTGTGTAGTTTCATTGAATCATAGCCATTCAGATCATTTCCATAGCTACTTTCACACTGTAGTAGCAGAGATCATAGAACCTGCAAAGCCTGGAATATTTACTGCCTCACTCTTTACACAAAAAGTTGGCCCACCCCTGCCCTTGAGTAATTCTCATGTGCACAAGGAGACGTGTGAGGATTTTTTTGATGCTACATTGTTCGTAATAGAATGTAATTGGAAACAGCCTCTTTGTAAACCTTTCCATGAAAAGAAAATTGATAGATGTATCCAAGCAATGGAATGCTATATGGCAGTTAAAAGTGAATGAACTAAAACTACATACATCTGTAAGGATTAATATGAAAAACAATGTTCAGCACAAAAAACACAGTGCAGATAGATATGTACAGTGTGTATCATTTATCTAAAGGTCCAAAATGTTCACAGCCATATGCCATATATTGTTTATGGACATCTACTCAGAGACAGGAAGTGTCAACAGGTAGGGCTACACAGGAAATCAAATAAACCTGTGGTATCTCATTCTTATTTTTTTATCTAAAGCAATTATAAAGTGTTATGATTTGACAGAAGTGTGTTGACGGTAGGTTTACAAGGGATTGGGGGAAACCCATCCCCCTTCATGAAGGTTTTGCTCTCGCCGCCACTGTTTCACTATGCATTTCGTAAGAACCCAGAGCACTCACTAAGCCTTTCACACCTGAAAGGTAGATTTTCTTTAGTGCTTGTTACAGTGAGTCCTGACACCCAAAGGCTCATCAGACTAACGGGAATGATCTTATTCCGTTTGACAGTATGTATGTTTAGTTGGTAATTTTTCTCAGTCTCATTTCATCCAAAGCTAATTTGCAAAGCTGTGGGTACCTGGCACCTTGGTAACCACCGTGAGAGACTTGAGACTTTCCTTGATAGAACTGTGAAATGGGAGCAAGGAGAAGAAATATTTGATTTCAGAATTATGGTTCTCTTGGGGCTCCTGGGTGGTTCAGTCGTTAATCGTCTGCCGTCAGCTCAGGGCATGATCAAGCCCCGCATCAGGCTCCTCCGCTGAGAGCCTGCTTCTTCCTCTCCCACTCCCCCTGCTTGTGTTCCCTCTCTCGCTGGCTGTCTCTCTCTCTGTCAGATAGATAGATAGATAGATAGATAGATAGATAGATAGATAGATAGATAGATAGATAGATAGATAGATAGATAGCTGTCTCTCTGTCAGAAAGAAAGAAAGAAAGAAAGAAAGAAAGAAAGAAAGAAAGAAAGAAAGAAAAAGAAAGAAAGAAAGAATGAATGAATGAATTATGGTTCTCTTAGTGACCACTCTGTTATCTTGGACATTCAAAAGAATTCTCAAAATTGTTACTGAAAATTTCAGAAGTGTTTTGATAGGGGAAGCCCAGAAACCTAGTATTCTCCAAAGGCTAGTTGGTCTCACAGTGAGACTCAGTTGTTTGACATTTGGTAAGCTGAGTGATCATTGGCCATATCCTCCTGAATGGAAAGCTCATCTTCAGGATTGTCTTGAGAGTGTAAAGTGGAGGAAGTATATTTACCAACGGTACGGGAGCCATTTTTTTATGTAGCTACTTCTTCACTGAGTTGTTAATAACTCTGTCTCTTAATCCTTTTAGACGAGACATTCCTAAATGTATTTCATCCTTGATCATTACGTGCCATGACAATGAAAAACTTTTTATGTCCTTGTCCTCTAAATATGAGACATTCCCGGGTGCCTGGGTGACTCAGTCAGTGAGGTGTCTGCCTTCAGCTCGGGTCATGGTCTCGGGGTCCTGGGATCGTTCCCCGAATTGGGCTCCCTGCTCATTGGGGAGCCTGCTTCTCCCTCTCCCTCTCCCACTCCTCCTGCTTGTGCTCTCTCACTCTCTCTCTGTCAAATGAATGCATAAAATCTTTTTAAAATAAATATGAGACATTTCCTTTGTTAAGGCTTAGGAAAAAAGTCTAAAATCTGACTGATTTAAGGTTCTTTTCTATAGACAGATCATAAAGTGGACTGGGTCTGGCAAGAGGTTGGCTTAGGTTGTAAGGATGTAATATTTGCCATGGAATTAGACAACTCTTCAACACTTTGAGCATAACAAGAATCTATTAGTTGAGCTATTTAATATTTGAACTGGGGCTCCAGACATGGACTACAATCATTTACTGAATCCTTTATGAGATTAATACGCAGTCTTCTGCAAACACTGGCTGCATTGCCTGATTTGAATGTCTGCATGACAATGCTATTGTAAAATGAAGCGCTGAAAGGGACCTAAATGCACCTGAGCCAGGCTTTTTATTAGAAGTGGGAGACTGGGGGCGCCTGGGTGGCACAGCCGTTAAGCATCTGCCTTCGGCTCAGGGCGTGGTCCTGGCGTTATGGGATCGAGCCCCACATCAGGCTCCTCTGCTAGGAGCCTGCTTCTTCCTCTCCCACTCCCCCTGCTTGTGTTCCCTCTCTCGCTTGGCTGTCTCTATCTCTGTCGAATAAATAAATAAAATCTTTAAAAAAAAAAAAAAAAGTGGGAGACTGAAGCCCAAAGTGGACTAGGTGTTTGGTCCAGGTGACTGGTTCACCTGAGTTGAGATGCCATTTGGGGTTAGGGATTTCAGAGACTTGCAATTGCTCGGAGGTGCCAAACAGGACTTCTGAAAATGCATGGATAGCTTCTTGTCAATTATGGTGTTGTCAGCTCAGATGCATGCGTTTATGTCTTTATTACAACAATTCTCCAGCAGATGGCAGTCAAGTGCCTTGAGGAAGAGGCACCTTTTTCTTATCCACACAGGAACCCTGGTGCTAAGTCCCTGGATCTGGCAAGAAGGAAAAAGGTTAATGGAGCAAGATGAAGGACGAAGCAGAGTTAGGATCTTGCTTAACTGAAGAAGGTGGCAGAAACAGGGAAATAGAGTATAAGAAGGTGAAGAAAGAGCAAGGGAAATAATTTCCTTTATTTATGCAAATAAAGTACCTTTCCCACAGCAGTATCAATCTGTTCATGTTTCTGGTTTGTTCCAGATGGGATTTGAATTTTGATACACTGCCATGTTTCTGAACAGTTGTCTGCAGTGGATTGAAATCACCCTTTCCCAAGGTCAACTTCAGAGATAAACTATCTCAGCTGCGGTTACAGCATGTGATAGATATTCTGGATGTGACAGGTTTACTGCCATATTCATTGATACTCTGGGGCTGTTCCCCCCACTGAAAGACATAACACCCAGGCCCAGGACTATTTCTGGAAAATGAAGAATTGGAGGAAGATGGCTGTTTGCCTATTGCTTGTTTCTAACAAGAAATCAAGACCTTATGCTTCCACTTTTTTTTTTTTTTCTACACCGAAACGGTTTCCTTCCGAAATCATCCTTTCATCATGGCAAGTTAGCCAGAGCCTAGATTGGAGCCTGGAGCCCAGAGTGTAGCTACCAGCTTATTTGTGATCTGGGATGAGTAACTAACCCTTTCGCCCCATTTTCATCTTTATAATAGGGAATGATACTCATCTCACTGGATTATTTTGAGAGTTCATTAAGGGAATACTTTCATCTTTATAATAGGGAATGATACTCATCTCACTGGATTATTTTGAGAGTTCATTAAGGGAATACCTTGAGAACTGCTTTGTAAGCTGTAAAGTACGGGAGATACAGAAGAGGGAGGTGGTTTCCCAGCTCTCACACTGCCTAGGCCCTTTGCTTCCCCGCCTTAACTAAGGGGTGCCTGGGTGGCTCAGTCAGTTACACGTCTGACTCTTGATCTCAGCTCAGGTCTTGATCTCAGGGTTGTGAGTTCAAGCGCCCGCTGGGAATGGAGCCTACTTTAAAAAAAAAAAGAAAATTCCCCACACTTTTAAAAATAAGAACCTAAAAAGCACAATGCCTAGAAAGTCTGTTGTCTTAATAGCACAATTTCACATTCTTTGGGCAGTGGGCCTGCTGGATCTCTAGCTGCCAGCCCCACTCCCCACCAAACTACATGGGCTGCCACTTGTTTTGTCTAAGCCTAGGCAGGTGAACCAGCAGCAGCCGTCGTCTTTGGTGTTGAAAAAAAGGTAGGGAGAATGTCCTAATGGGAAATTTCTTTTTCTTATCAGGTAAGGAGAGCTGCTTCGAGAGAATTGTGTCTAGGTTTGGAAAAAAAGTCACATACGTAGTGATTGGAGATGGACGAGATGAAGAAATTGCAGCCAAACAGGTAACCATGGTAAAGAGAATAGTCCATGTGGGAATGCATCAAGCGATTAGAAAAATGATAAAAGTCAGGAATCTTAGCAATCTTGTGCCTTTATAGTGTTTTCCCTTCTCTGCCCCATTTTTCTTTAAAGAAAAATGTTTGTTTTCCCTGCAAATAGATTTTTCCCTATAAGTTGTTAGATACTTCCTTTCCCCCTCCTCCCTGCCACTCAGAAATCTTAAAATCTTTCAGCCCTGTTGTAGGGACCCCATCATTAAACGTGATACGGGCCCCATCTTCCATCTTCATCTTAGAGGGCAGTGCCTTCCCAAGAGCATGGGACTTAACTGGAAAAAGGCAAATCAGTCTGACTTTTCCAGGTTTTAGATTCTCAAAAAGCCAGTACAATCAAGTGAAAGTTACTTAGATAAAGTCCTTCCTTTTTTCCAGCCGGGAAAAGATTGTTCTGCTGTTAACCTCCTCACTGTGCAGCTCCCAGCTCCAGGCTGTCTCATCTCACTCCAGGAAACAGTACAAGAGTCTTGGCTGTGGAATCTAAAATTAATTGGGTCCGCTCTCCTCCATTGATTAGCTGTGTGACTTTGGACAATTTACTTCTCTTTGAGTTTCCTCATCTGCGTTTATTAAATAGATCTGCAGAAGTTCTTTTCCTCTGCCCTAGTTCCCTTCCAGCAACTCTGTTTCTTACATTTGGAGGCGGAGGGTTGCCAGCTAGGACCAGCTGTCCTGATTTTCTTCATCCAGTTAATGTAAAAACTTCAACTGTTAATAAACTGAGATTGGTAATCGGGTGGCATTATTACCTCATATGTTTTCATTTACTATTTTATGTAGCAATTCAAGGACCTTTATTTTTTTTCATGTGTTAGCTTTGAGGCTTTGATTCTGAAGTGCTTGGTGCCTCTGGGGGGAAGACAGCAGTGGATGGAGGCAGCAGTGCTGCTTTGTTTGAAGAAGGGAGTCGGGGATAAAGAACAGTTCAGTCATTAGCGGAGTTGGTGGCTGGAAGCTGATGCCTGTAATCATCTACCATAGAATATACCCATTGGGAGAGGCCTTAGAGCTCCATCCAGTTCAACCTCTACCCTGTGAGGGACCTTTTCTGCAGCCCCTTTCATGGAAGACTTTCTCGTCCTTGCTTGAATAAACCCAGGATGGGGAGACTGCTTCCTATGTGTCGTGTACTCTTGTGGGGTCATCCAAGCTGTAAGATGTTCCTCCTTCCACTGAACTAAAACTTGTATCTCTAACTTTCACCCCCCTGGTCCGAGTCCTGAGTACGACGTAACTAGTCTGTGTCCTATTCTGTATATTAAAAGCCTTTTAAATATTATGTGTGAGCAGCATGCTTGAGAAACTCTGAGCCTACTGCCAGAAGAACTGCTGTAAGACTACAGTATTTTGGGATAACTTGCGAGCAGTTTAAGCATCGGGGATCAGTAACGTGAATCCCCTTCAGCTTCATAGAACATGGTTTCCGACGCTTAGATTTTTTTCAGATCCTTTCTTTAAAATGTCGCTTCCACAGCAGCACATGGTATTCTGGACATGATTTTGACAACACGGTAAATGGGATTATTTCTTAGATCTGTATTCTGCATCTTAGTCGTGAACAAGATCTGGGCTTTGTAGAAACTGATAGAAACTTTATCTGAAACTTACAGAAAACTAACCATCTGTAAGAAGATGTAATATATTAATAGTAATTTCTTACGTGGGTCATTTTATTTGATCCTGAAGACCCTATATAATGGCTAGAACAAGTATATATCATAAAAGCACAGTAAACCACAAAAGACCTGATAAAAATCTGTCGCATTTGTTAAGTGTCCTGTAGTGTACAAAGCCCTTATACATATGACTTACTTGATCCTTATAACAGCCCTATAAGGTGGGCAGGCGTAGGGAGTGTTACCAGGTATCTTGGGGAGAGGAAGAGGTATGTAGGTGAATACAAGCTCCCAAAAGAAGTTGGACTAATCAGCTATCAATTGTCTCCCTCTCTCCTAGCACAACATGCCTTTCTGGAGAATCACCAACCATGGAGACCTAGTGTCCCTCCACCAGGCTTTGGAGCTTGATTTTCTCTGAGAACTGGAATGAAGACCCTTCCCCGTGAGCTCCTTTTCACTCCTGAAGGGAGCTAGAGACCGGAACCATCTGGGAACTCTGTCTCTGTCTCTGTCTCCATTTCTGTCTCTGTGTGTGTCTCTCTCTCTCTCCGTGGAATGCTGGCGAGAACACAATCAGAACCAACAGCTGCAAGGGACGAAGCTCATTTCTGCTAAGAGTGAGCTGCAGCCGTGTCCGTCCTGGTTCAGAGGCAGGAGGCGGTTGGATTGAGAGAACAGTAGACTCACCGCAGCTACAGTGCTTTTAATTCTTCTGTTTCTTTTGTTTCGTTTTATTTTGTTTCAAAAAATGAAGAAAAGAAATCGGGGGGGCAGAGTTGCACTCTTAGTTCGTGCCCAGTTTGAGAACTGCTCTAAACTTGCGGTAACAGGATGAATGTGGCAGACTTTCGTGATACCATCTCTTGCAGTCTTTGTAATCTCCTTAGCTCTAGAACATATTCCCAGGGATGTATATGTTATTTTTATAGTTAAGGGTCTGGTCTCTGAAGCAGGTTTTCCCTCCTTTCTGTTTCTAGCAAGAAAGGGGTGTGTAAAGTTTCCTTGGAAAATAGCGGTTGAAATATCTAAAATACCTCTCTGTGGCAGGAGCACCTCTTCACCTGCTCCCGTGGTCTGCTCTCTGGGGTGGTTTCCTTCCCGTTCTTCCGTCTCCTAGTTTGCTGAACTGTGGGGCGCTGGACACTGATGAACTTAGACTTTGGTATTTCCCATCCCAGAAGCCTTAGTCCCCTTCGCAATCCCTGTCCCCCTTCAACCGAATGGCACAACCCAAGAAACTCCCCCTCTTAAGACAGTGAAATTCAAAGCCTTCAGCTTGACTTCTATTCAAAGACTGTATCCCAGAGGGCTTACCTCCCAACTGAAGGGAAAGGACTAAGGCTTCTTCGGAATTTCTGCTTCTTTGGCTCTTGAAAGAAGAAGATTCCACCTTTTCCTCCTGCAGAGAAGCACCCTTCCCTAGCAGATGCTCACCCCTACAGCCTTCTCTTACTTCTTAGTCATCAGTACTAGACTCTTGGCCCTTTCCTGCCCTCTGTACCTCACATCCACCTCCATGCAGCTCTGGCCAGTCCCTCAGCTTTGGACCCAAGAAGTTAAATCAAGTCTAAGAATAGACTCGTAACTACGTTTGACTTCCTTTGAAGCCCTTAAGCCAAGAAAGGTATTTTAGGCATCTATTTACCCAAATCTCTGCCTGAAACTGAAGAACAGATTGCTGTGATCGAAACCCACTTTTCCCATGATACACCCTTCCTGCTTCTCAAATCCCATTCTAAAATGGGGAACCAGAAGGCCAGAAAGACTTTCCTGATTTAAATGAGGGTGCTGGAACCTTACTCCATGCCTGAAAATTTAATCCTGGGCTAAATGCAGGAACATCTCTCACCCTGACCTCTAGGAAGATTGGTGGGTGCCAGGCAACTAATCCCAGCCTTACAGCCCGGCTGTGTCTTTGGGTGCTCCGTCCCTCCAAGACAGACGGGCATCTGCTCAGGCAGGACGAACTTCCTGGCGCCGAGGAAGTTGAGCCTCTCCCAGGCTGCCTGGACAGGCGATCGCCTAAGCACCTCAGCTGTGCGGTCTGGGTCCTCGGTGGGAGGCGTCCCTTGACCAACCCCAGCTGTAACTGCTCGCCTCCAGAGAGTCTTCGAATCCATTTCCAGAGATGTTGCGGCACAAAGGGGCCAGGCTCCTTCTGATGCCAGGCCACCCAAATGGCAGCAGAGAAAGACGGATAGACACATTCCTTCAGAACTGATTGGGAAAGTGCTCCATTCCTCACAGTTTTAGGGAAGCAGTTTTGGGGAGGAGCTGAAGTCAGTGCTCATTACTTAGCTGGCTCTCTGACCTCGTCTCCTGTAGCAAGTGGGGAAGAGATGGGGCGTGTGGTCTGAGGCCAACCTTCCGCGGTCTGTGTTCAGCACAGTTGTCCACATGCTGCTCTGCCTTGCGTGATAATTGATCTTAGAAAGCTCTATGCTGGGTCCTTCTTCCAGGCCTCAAGCTCTCCCCATACTTGGCAGTATAACTCCTGGTTCCCTGCGCTGGACATAGGCCACCTGGTTGGTGCTGTCCTTCAGGCTTGTGAGGCTGTGGAGTGGTACCCCCGTCACGCACACAGGGCCACACAAACGCTTCTCTCTCCCTGCCCTTTGGGAGAAGCTCTTTATCCCTGTGAGTTGGACTCCTCTTTCAATGGCTTTTCCCCCACTCCCCCACCCCCACCCTGACTGCCCAGCAAAAGGAACTTGAAATTGGCTGAGAGAGGTGAGGAAGCTCTCCCGAAGCAGAGCCCCTCTGCTCTCTTCTGGTTGTGGCTGTCCTCGTTATAGGACGGACAGAAAATGAGAGCCTCCCGGTCCCTCTTTGCCAAAACGAGCTGTCCGGGGAACACGGTGTTCTTTTACCCTGTTTTCTTCCTCCCCAGCACAAAGATCTGGAAAGGAAGGTAAGAGGGTAGCACCAAGAGCTCTTGGAAGCTGAGGGCAAAAGGATACTGTGGGTCATTTCCTCAAGGGGAAGCCCTCCTTACTAGAAGGTGTCCCCACGACATTCGCCACATGATGAGTCTTTCCCCCAGCCGAGCACTGTGGGTCTCTAAGATGGGTCTGTACGTTTCATGGTGAGGACTGTCTCTAGGGCGGGGTCTGGAGTTGTCAGACGGGTCCTGGGATTGAGAGGTGGCTTGACTTTCGAATGTAAAACTGACTGTGCCTTAGCGTCACCCTGTCCAGTGCCCGGGGCAGCTGGCCGTGTCCAGAACAGACGCCTGTGCCAGACTTAGCCGCCTGTTTGGGCTTTTATTTGGTTTGGGGTGTTCCTGTCTTCTGCTCTGCAAGTTGAGGGGCGAAGCTGGTGTCCCGGGAGACTTGTGCCACAGCTTGTTCGCAGTTTATACAAACTCACTGTAAAGCTCCGAGTAGAGTCAGATTGGCAGACTCTAGCTGCAGCCTGTGGAGCGCCGAGATGTTGACTACCTTGAATGGGGGTCGGTGCCACTGAACCGTGGGGGGGGGGGCAGGGCCACATTCTCCCTCTTTCTGGGAGAACGACGGTCTAAGCCAAGGGTGGTGAGCTTGGGCCTCCTCTCCTCACTCCTGGAGAAGAGGGACAGCTAGGGCCTTTCTTAAGCAGGCTCCTACTTCTTACCACTAAACTGGCTTCCTTTTTCATCCAAAACTTGGAACTCCCCAGATGTTCACACTTACAAAGAAGCCAAATCTGAATTCTGGGATTCTAAAATATCTTAAACTATGAGAGAAAATCTAGTTCTGTCCCACCCCCGATTTGCAGGCCCTCTGTCCCTTCATCTCCTCTGATTCAGACAGCTCCAGCAAGCAAGGCTCCGCGGCTAATTCCTGATGCACTGACGGGAGCATCTCATTAAGGACAACTTCTACTCAAAACACGACCCTCTGGACTTCAGATGCCTCGTTGGGCAGGAAAAGGCATTGAGTGGATCGGATATATTTATGTGACTGCGGGCATTCGTGGCTGTGTAGTCCTTGACCATAATGTTATATGTAATGGGAACTATCTTATAAACTTGAAAAAATAAAGTTTTTATTTTCTATACAGTTTGCTCCTGTGTCTTTTCTGAGTAGGATCAGCCCAGTTGCCCAGCTAAGTAGGCTCCTAAGTAGGGCTTCGTAAGAAAATCTGAAGAGCTCATTAGATGGCACCCTTCAGTAACCTAGTCATCAATTTCATCAAAAATAAAGACAGACCAACCATTTGGTATAAACAAATGTATATGGGGAAATAAAACATATTTTAGAATAACTTGCAAGGGAAATTTTATTTCTTAATTGTTTCTAAAATCTATTGTTTTTTAAAGTTTAGGACTGGAATGATAGAGGTTTCATTTGCTGTCAAATGTGCTGAAATTTGATTAAAGAGAAATCAATACCTTGCTGTGATGAGCTTAAAAATGCAAAGCAATAAAACTGACAAACTGATATCAAACCTCGCTTGATTTGGCTTGGTTTCCTGTCATATCAACTATTTTTGCTCGTTTCTTCAGATTTGGGTCTGACTGTCCCTCACCGGTCTGGAAAATGGTCGAGAATCCTTTTGCCTTTTATTCCAGTGAAGGAGGCCAGAACTCCGATCTAGCTTCCAAGTACCACATGTGTCAGACTATAAGATGTATTTTTCTCCAAATTGATTCCCCCTTAGAAAAGGGGGTTGCCTTGGGGCGCCTGGGTGGCTCAGCCGTTAAGCGCCTGCCTTCGGCCCAGGGCCTGATCCCAGGGTCCTGGGATCAAGCCCCACATCGGGCTTCTCCACTGGGAGCCTGCTTCTTCCTCTCCCACTCGCCCTGCTTGTGTTCCCTCTCTCGCTGGCTGTCTCTCTGTCAAATAAATTAATAAAATCTTAAAAAAAAAAGAAAAGGGGGTTGCCTTGTATTCTAGGCATTAATTTTTTTCATCAGAATGTACACATTTTGAACAACATCCTAGCTGAAGCAAACTTGTTAGTTGTTACATCTTTACTTGGTCATAAGTACAAATACTGGAGTGTTATCTGCTTTTCAAGCCCTAGGAGTAAACATCTCCATCTCCCCTCTAGTAAATATATGCACATTTCTCAAAAACCTTTTGCTGACAGGTAAAAATCAGTAATTCAGGATGGTTTTATTCTTCAAAAGCAACTTTCTTGACCTTTAAAAGAAGTTCTTGGGGCGCCTGGGTGGCACAGCGGTTGAGCGTCTGCCTTCGGCTCGGGGTGGTCCCGGCGTTGTGGGATCGAGCCCCACATCGGGCTCCTCTGCTATGAGCCTGCTTCTTCCTCTCCCACTCCCCCTGCTTGTGTTCCCTCTCTCGCTGGCTGTCTTTCTGTCAAATAAGTAAAATCTTTAAAAAAAAAAAAAGTTATTGATGGGAATCTTGAAAATTTCTAATTGCAAATAATGTCACTGCCATCTAACTCTTTATTCTATAAATTTTATATACAAATGAAGTGACTGCTTCATTCCACAGATTTTAGGTGGTATACCTTGTATGTTGGGTTTTGGTTTTTTTTTAAAGATTTTATTCAGGCACCCCTGTATGTTATTTCAATTTAATTACATATTACCATCATTTGACAATTTCATTTAGCAATTACAGATGAGAGTTTAGCCAAAACATTAAAAACACACATCTTTGGGATTTTTCTCAGGGGAAAGTAGTGAATTGCCTAAAGCACTGTGTCCTCTATTTGGACAAATACGGCATCTCCCCTGAACCTAATCTCTACATATGACAGGAAGCTTGGAAAAGTAAATAGCACCAATGTTTGTTTTAGCGAAACCCTTAGGGACCTATCTATGTCCGAGGCTAGGTTGGGCACTAAGCCCACCCTCTGGGGTCTCAACCCTTGATATTCTCAGTGACTTGAGAAAAGTTATAATGATTTCACTTATGGATGTGTTTATGTGTGTTTAAATGTATTCAATTAAAAGAATGGTCCTTTTATAATACTGTATGTCAATTCTACCTCAATTAATTAAAACAACAGCTGGGGGGGGGAATGATCCTTTTTCTAAGGCCATTATAACCTATTAGGAGATGATGAAGATAATAATAGATGGTAGTTTTTCTGCCTCTTTTTGTTAAAATTAAGTCAGCAGCCATGTTGGCCATTTTACTGGTGCGTGAAATTCAAGTCTGGAAATCATTGGACGGGATGATCCTGGAGATCCTTCCGGCCTTATCTTTCTCTGTATGTCAGAAAGCACCAGCATCATCTCCCCAGGGCTCCCTCCACACACAAACACACACACACACACACACACACACACACACACACACACACACACACACCCCTACCCGGCCCAGCTCTGTCATCCCTTGGCTCCAGACCAGCATAGCTGCGCAAGCCTCCGCCAGGCCCTGCTGATGTGGTCCCTGGGATAGAGCACGTCTTCACAGCTCTTCCCCTCCCTCCTTTAGGGCTGAATCCGTTTCTCAGGGAGGCCTTCCCGGGCCACGCTATTCAGAACTGGAATTCCCACCCACAGCACACATTCACCCACTCCCTGTGCTTTCCCCGCTTTCATCTTTTACACTACCTCAAACAGTTTTACTTATCCTGTTTATTCTGTCTCCACTAAAATGAATAATAGAACCGAGACTATCCTGGCTCCCCTCACATGGGGATTATACCTTTTCCTTCTGTCTCCAGTGCCCTTTCCTGTTCCCTGGTTTCCGCAAACCACAGATCTTCCAGAGCAACCAAAGTTCCACCTCCCTGGCATCGTGACCCACATCCACGTCCCCTAAGCTGCCTCTTCACTGACCCCCTCCCTGAGCCCCCGCACACATACCTTTCTTCACCGGGCTCTAGGATTCACGTCCTGGTCCCAGAGGCGTTGCGGCTCCTCCTGCCGGGCCTCTCAGCAAAGCTGGTAAACAGCACACACTGGAGTCGGCCCCGATCTGGGTTCAGAAGCCCACCTGGCGGCGATCAACCCCACGATGGCTTACCAGCTCCCGAAACTTGGAAAACAAGGTTGAGAACCAGCCCTCTTCTCGGTCCCAGGGCCCTTACCAATTTTAAGGGTGGACTTCATATCCCTGACCCTTCTTTCCAGGTGCCTTTAAACTCTGTAGATTTAATGACACAACCAGGTTGGAAGGTTTCACGAGGTTTTAATAATCATCTAATAATACTGTGACACAAGAACAACACCCACGTGTCCCTCACCTGCTGAGACACATATGCACACGCCCTCTCTTCCTCTCACACGGACTCTGAGGTAGAAAGTATACTTCCTAAAGTAGAAAAATAACGGGCTGAGCCATGCCCAGATCACAGGCTCACAGCACTTGGTTGAAAGGAGGCCGCTTGAGAGCAGGGCCAGAGGCCGGGCTGGCTGCACGGAGGCCTCGGGGAGGCTGACGGGGCCACGAGCCGGACATCCCCGGCTTCCGGCGTGACCGCCGCTCAGGAGTAGCTGGAGAGGGTAAGGGATAAAGCTCCGTTGGCAGCTAGTCTTGTTCCAGCCTCCAAGGATAGAATATTCCCGGCACAAAAAGTGCTCTCAGCCAACATCTGTTGGATGAATGGATGACAGGCAAGGCGGAGAGGAAGAACTGTGAACATATCCTGGAGACTGGGAACCTTCTAGCCCAGGGTCGGGTGGCCAAGTGGTGGGACAGCACCTCCATCAACTATTGCAGAGGTGGCCAGGGAGGTGAAAATACCATCTCTAGGAGCTTCGGGGCACAGGCTCTACTGGTGGGTCGGGGTGAGGGGGGGAAGGGGGGGTCTCTTCTTTCCTCCCGAAGTGTCTTGTACCATAACTGGAGCCCTCGCCTCCCCAGGGCCCTGCTGTTCTCATCTGTTCTCATCCTCCAAGGCAGGCCTGTGTCTTTACTCAACTCTGGTGTCCAGCGCCTGGCACGTGGGGCATCAAGCGCCTCTGAGAGCATCAAGGCCCGCAGCAGCAGCAGCTTAGCTTCTGCATTCTACCAGATTCCATCTGCTCCGTGCCTGCGGGGTCTGGCCTTGCCTCAAAGGACCCCATTCACGTCTCCCTTCCACGGCAAAGCAGCCTCATCCCTCACCCTGGGGAAGAAGCACCGCGCCAACTGGGCCATGCGCCTGTTGTGAGGCAGCCGACGCCACTCGACGGGGTGGAGGCCCTGGGTCCCATCCACCCGGTCAGGCTCCCAGCGGCAGCTCGGGTGCAGCCAGTGGTAGTACACAAGCCGCAGAGCCAGCCCCAAAAGGAAGCAGATGCCGCTCGCGGGCAGCAGCATCCGCACGGGGATCCCACTGGGCAGCCAGGGGATGTGAGTCCACCAGGTGACCACCATGAGGACGCTGTCACCCAGGAGGAACGCCAGGTGGATGGCGGCGCGGCCTCGGGTGCGGCCCTCGGCCACGCTGAACCAGCAGAAGTAAAGAATGGTGGCCACGGTGGCCCGGTAGAGCCACTCCGAGCAGGCACCTGGCATGAAGTCCGTGCCCTGCAGCCAGACCCAGAACAGCAGCACCAGCCACAGGCCCACGAAGTGCAGGGCCACGTAGCGGGGGAAGAGAGCGGAGAAGAGGGCCACGGCCAGGACTCGGGGCCACAGCAGCAGCAGGTTCCACAGGAAGTAGACCACGGACGAGCCCAGCCCCAGGGGCGACTTGGAGGGGAGGCAGGTGCGCAAGGCCCGGTGGTAGTCAAGCAGCGCCCACGAGATGCCCACGAAGGACGTGCAGATGCCGACCCCTGTGGAGAGGAGGCGGAAACAGGTGAGTCCCGCGGGCAGCCTGCCTGGCCCTCCCTAGAGGTCACGGATGCCACGGGGCCCCAGAAGCGGGTGGGAGAGCCCCTGGTGGCTGAAGGGAAACTACAACTGGAGAAGATCTGTTTACACAACCAAAAACAGAGCGAGGGCTCAGATACGGAGTCTGCCCTTCGCCGCGAGGCTTTACTTTTCCGGTGCTACCACAGTGATATTCTTCCAGGACTGGGGGGGAGGGCTGTGTGACTTACATAGCCCCATCTGCACCCCTGTCACCCAGCACCTGGCGCCCTGGGCCCCTGGCCACACCCTGAGCATCTCCTAGGGCCCTGTAACTCTTTCTTTCCCAGAAGAGCGCAAGCCTTTCTTGGCACTGAAAATCGGTAATCCCAGTTCCCTCTTTAGTAGTCTCACAAATGGACGCAGGAAATCCCAGGGGTGGCAACAGGCCCGGGGTGGAAGCTGCCCTCCAGGCCAGGGGGGCCAGCCCTGCCATACAGATAGAACGTCCCAGCTCAAACTGGGCCTTTGTCTTGATTTTTCAACACTCGAAGTTTACTTCGGTGGAGATCCTTTCCCACCTCCTGGCTGCCCATCCTGGACTAGAGGCACCAGGACCTCCAGGGAGGGGTGTAAGCAGCACTGGAATGTCTCTAGAATGCCTCCTCCCCGCCCCTTTCCCACCGCAGGCCATCAACAGATGTTTACTGGAAATCTGTTGCAGGCCAGGAAGCCACCACGCTCCCCCTGGGAGCAGATGTGGGCAACGTCCCTTCCAAGTACCCCACACCAGGTCTCAGCACGGCCGATATCCTTGCAGTCCGCCTAGCACGCTGCATTCGCCAACCGGACAAGCTCAGCCCACAATATCAGGGAGGCCTGGAGCACGTGCCCTGTGAGCTCCAGACAGAATTTCCCCTCGAGTCACCCATCCCGACCCCACCCCATCCCACCTGCAGGTGACCGGGTAACACCGCACCCGCTTCTGTCTGGAGTCTTAGCACACAGTAGTTATCTATTGCCTTGTCTCTGTGCTCCTCCCGGGTACAAAACATTCCGCTCCCTTGGGGTCCCCAACAGCCCAGGACGTGGCACGGAATAGCAGCTGAATAAATGTTCGCTAAATAAAAAGTTAGGCGTATCTGTCTCTTCCCTTGCTCCCTGCCTCCCGTGCACATACAGTGGAGACTGTCCCTAGGCAGCCCTGATCCTAGACACCCGCGGCCCTCAGACAAACAGAAACATGTGCCCCGTGAGTGCTGTGTGCCCCGGAGCAGATCACTTCATCTTTCCGCACCTCTTTCCTCTCGGGTCAATCGGAGAGAAACGGCACCACCCCAGGGCCTCTGCACCTGTGAGCAGTTCGGCAGTGAAGCTCTCGGCACAGCGCCCGGCTGACGGCAGGCACTCAGCCATCCCGGCCGTCATGACGGTCACTTGTCCTCACTCCAAAGGCTAAGGAGTAACTGCCGAATCGAACGCAGACCTGCCTAAGGGACAGCCTCCCGTTTTCTAAGCGGCCTTTATACAAGACCGCGAACATTCCTGACATTGGTCGGAAGCTCCCCCCATGCCATAAGAGGGGGACTGGCCACCGGCCCATCACTCACACTGGTAGGACTCGGCCCGGCCACTCTGCAAGACGATGGCCAGCACCAGCGTGAGCTGGGGAGTCGTCTCCAAGAAGGTCTCGAAGAGCCGCAGCATGCTGATGTCCAGCGTTAGGAAGTCGGCGTAAGCCAGGTCAAACTCGGAGGGCGCCTCCTGCTGCCACACCAGGAGCCCCTGCTGCAGCCCCTGCACACACCTGGCGGGGCGGGCGCGGATGCCCCGAGGGGCCGGGTTAGTGTCCGCTGGCATTCCACCGTCCCTCACCCACCGCGGAGACGCAGGCGCGCTCCAGTCCGAGCTTATCGCACGGACACGAGTGACGTCACCTTGCCGAACTCATTCCTCGTCGTAACACGGGGATCCATACCGACTACCGCGCTCGGGCTGGCCAGGATGTCTCAAGGTCATCACAAACCCTGCCCCGTTCACTCCTTCCAGCATCCCCGCTTTGGAGATAGGAAAATAGAACCAAAGAGCTAACGAAGGGTGGAAACAGGATTTGGACCCAAAGTTGTATGAATTCCACAGGCACACTATGAAATCGCCTCAGGGGATAGTTCTCAAATGTTAGCAAGCCTAAGATTTTCTTAGGACCCTGTGGGGGAAGGGGAGCCACCGAGAGCTTCTGAGCACAGGCAAGATTGGTCGGATGGTGCTGTCGAAAGATCTCTCTGGCTGTGGAGAAGTGGAAGGGGAGGGGGGTTAGACAGGAAGGACAGATGCATTTAAGAGGACCGTCCAGAGTGATGGGCATGGAGACAGACACAGGGTTAAGGGAGTCCAGAGGTTGGCAGACAGGCCTGGCTGACCCACTGGCACGAGGGGCGTAGTGGAAGATGCACCATGATCTCCCTACCCGGAGCTGGTCTCAGCCGGCTACCGGGAGATGAGCCCATTCACTCACTGCCAATTCATTCCTCACTTACTGTCACTCCCCCCGATGGACGTGACAGCACACTAACGGAGCAGGGGGACTGGGGCTCTCCCTCAGCGGGAGCCTCTGCCCCTGCTCCCCCAAGGCCCTGCCTCAGTCTAGTCAAAGGCAGGAACAGAGACCCCCTTTTCAAAACCAAAGTTCAGTAAAGTCTGCCTGCCTCGTGCTCGGCAGAAATAGGAGCCGGAAGATGCACGGCACGGTTACAGGTTCAGGGCTCCTCGAGGCCCGCCAGGACTGGAGCAACTGCTCTCCTTCGTGCCTGCCCTCCCGGCATATTCTCGAGGCCTGTGCAGTCCCTCAGGCAAAACTGCAATATTCAAAGCTCCTCTTGACCACTCCTGGGGACTCAATGCAGCTTTGTCAAGAAAGATCTGGAGAGAATCTACAAAATGGATTCAAGAGCAGATCCTGGCTCCAGCCACCTCATCCCAACCCGGACCACATGGTGTCCTGAATCCATCGCATGACTCTGATCCCTTGGGTTCAGCTGCTTCATCTCTAGAGGGCCCTGCCGGTTCTGCAAAGGAGTACAACCCACACGGATTTTCTGGAACCCAGCCTGTGCCCAGCCTCGGCTGGCTCAAGGGACAGGGATGAGTCAGACCCCATCGCCTGGCTCTTGCTCGCTCTGGGGGCGAGAGGGTGGGGCAGGGAGAATGAAACTGGGGAAGTAGGGGTTGAGAGAACAAGCTCCGGTCTGGGGGTCAGGGTTGCTGAAGCGCCCCGGTAACCCGGGTAATCCAGCCAGCTGACATTTCTTGAAGGCTTACTTGCGCCAAAGGAAGTTGCAGGTCTTATTTCATTTCATTTAATCCCTACCAAACACAGGCAGGTGCTACAACCATCCCCACTGGAACAATGAATAAACTGAGACCCAGAGGGCTCAAGTGACTTGCCCAAGGCTCCACTGGCAGCAAAAAGGAACATTTTTTTGTAGGGAACTGCCATGACACTAGAGTCCACCAAGAGCCAAGCACCAAGCTAGGCACCTTGGCTCCTGCCTTCACTCCCCACAACGGGCCACCTACCAGACCTGCCTCTACATTCCTGCCTCCTTTACACAGAGGAGGAAACTGAGGCTTAGAGAACGCAGGAATGAGGCCACAGACGGTAAATTTAGCTAGCACTGGAGCCCAGACAGGTCTGATTCCAAATCATGTGCCTCCTCTTCTCTGGGCTTCAGTTTCTTCCCCAGGGCCAGGGAGGGCAGGGTTAGATGAGCTCCGAGGGCTCTCAGCCGGCCTCTCCTCCTTTAGGGGCGGGGAGCTCACCTGCAAGCAGAAGTGCCCGTACTCTGGGGCCCCGATCCTCCCCTTCCCACCCCCTTCCCGGCGTCAGGGCTCTCCCCCGTGCAGGTGCCGCTGGGCTGCGTTCCCCTTCGCACTGCCCGAGGGCGTGGTGCTCACCTGTACAGGTAGCCCAGCTGCAGGACGTGCAGCAGCGCCAGGCAGCGGCCCGGGGGCTGTGGCGCGTGCAAGCCGGCGGGGTCGGCGCGCAACCAGACCCAGCTGAAGAGCTGCAGCGCGACGGAGGCGAGGCCCAGCAGCGCCAACACCATCGCCGCACACAGGTAGCGGCCGCTGAGCACATACTGGCCCGCGGCCCACAGGTCGGCGCCCAGGTCGATCAGGAAGGCGGCGGTGCCCAAAAAGCCCAGGACCACGTCCCAAAGGAGCGCGGCGCGGGGCAACCAGGGCATGACCCGCCAGCCTCTCGCCCTCCTTCTCCTCCAGGCTCCAACCCGCCCTCTGGGCCCGGGGTCGCCGCGGCAGGAAGGAGGCGGACGCAGCCCTAGGGGCCGCCCAGGGCCCGGGCCTCCTGGGCGGGACTTCCCCGTCCCGCCCTGTCCGGGGAGGAGCAAGGCCCGCGGACCCCGCGGCTGGGGGCGCCCGCGGTCCGCACGCCCCATCCGTCTGCGACCCTGACGGCCACCCCCGGCTGCGGCCCAGCAACCGCGCAGGGTCCCCGCACGCAGCCGCGCTGAGCCCCGAGGACCGCTAGGCCCGACGACGGACCGGCGCAGCCACTCTGCCCTTCCTTAGCTCGGCTGACCTCTGATTGCCTTCGCTTTGCAATTGAGGCAAAAGAAGGCCCGAGACGACGGAAATGGCCCGGGGAGTAGCGCCGGGCTATGGGATCACAGCTCCTCACATCCGCGTTGTTGCAAACCAAAAAGGCCCGTTCTGATCCCCGATTGCGGGACTTTGCACTCATTGTGCCTCGAGTTCGGGTGAGGGCAGGGCAGAACGAGGGCACGGGACCTACAAGGCGCCTCTTCCTGGCGGCTCGTTTTACTCCAAGAGCAGAGGCCCGGGTGAGGGAGGACGTTTAATAACTGTTCAGGAACTCCGTAGGGAGTTGTAGTAAACATTATTTACATATGAAAAGGAGAAACGCACAGAATGAGATGCTCGAGGAGCTTTGAGTTTTGGATGAAACTTGGGGGAGAAAATGCGCTGGGGTGCGGGAAAGTGGCNGGAGCGGCGCGCGCAGGCCCAGCAGCGGCGCGAGCAGGAGCGCGAGCCCGGGCGCGGGCGCGGAGCCGGGGGCGCGCAGGCAGGAGGCGTACGCGTCGAAGGCCACCTCGCGCAGCGCGCACACGTGCTCGGTGCGGCACGCTTGGCCGCAGGCTTCGCGGTCGTAGCTGACCGAGTTGTAGACGTAGTAGCGCTGCAGCGCGCCGGGGTCGTCGGCGATGCGGCCCAGCGCTGCGTGCAGGGAGCGGGCGCCTGCGTCGGGCACCCCGTAGGCCTCGGTGAGCCGGTACTCGAGCTCCCAGAGCGGGGTTCCCTGCGCGTTCGCCTGGCTCAGGTTCACGAAGTAGGTCACCATGTCCTGGAGAGAGCGCACGAAGAGGGCAGGCCGTGAGCAGCCGGCAGCTTCCACCCCCCTCCCCCGCATTCTACACCTTGCATTTGCCCCCCCAGAGTCTTTATAGCTCTGGCAATGACTGCGATTCGTGAGCGTTTCCTGCTTACGGGGTGTGCCTGGTAGGCTGATGAGGTAACAGCACTTATTACCCCCATTGCACAGATGAGGACACTGGGTCCTAAAGAGGTTAATTCATTGTCCAGGGTCCTACACGTGTTTAGTGGCAGAGGCGGGTTTGGAATCCAGGTTGTCAGCCCTATGAATCTTCTGTCCCAGGATAAAAAGCTACTTAAAGAAGTGGCATGGAGTGCTGGCTGAAAGAGGTTATGGAATTGTGGTTGACAAGGGTTTGGGATACACCCAAAACTCCTAGGATCAGATGGATCTTCAGAACTAGAATCTGGAAAGGCTTATCTGTCCCATGCTTTCCACTTTAATTTGTGGCCTCAGGTCACTGGAAGTGGGGCAGGAGGAGCTGCTGTGGATGGAGGGCAGCTTCCCCCTAGGCACGTTATGTGATTTCATTTGGTCCTCTTCAAACTCAGTGACGGACTGTTACTCCCATTTGACAGAGGAGCAGAGGCGGGAAGGGATCAAAAATCTCGCGAGTGATGGAGCCAGGATTCAAACCCAGGCCTGTCTGACTCCTTCCCTGAGAAGGCATGTTGGGGGAGGGAGGGTGTAGGGAACCAGCCGATCATTCCTCTGCTAAGGCCCTCTGAGTCCATGTGGACAATAGGCCACCCTCTTGAAAAACCTCAGACCTCCTCTCCATACACACTTACTCTAGAGTCAAGGACCTAGGTTATCTCATCCAGTCCCTGGTTTTAAATGTCCTCTCTCCATCACCGATTAAATCTCTACACTCACCTCTCCCTGGGCCTCCAACTTGAATACCCAGCTGCCTCGTCCCTGGGCATTTCACTCGGACACCATTCAGACTCCCCAAGTTTACAGGTCCCAAACCAGACCTCCGATCTTCCCTCTGAAACGCGCTCCTCCCACGTGATCCGAGTTCAGTCAAGGGCAGCTTCACCCCTCCAGGCACTGAGGCCAAAGCCTTGACTCCTCTCTTTCTCTCACACCCTCCTCATCTAGCCCAGCAGCATATCCTGTCTTCTCCGCCTTCAGCAGACATCCAGGATCTGGGGCCTCTCAGTTGCCCCACTGCCACACCCTGGGCCACGCCACCGTCACCTCTCAGTGGTTATTGTGGTCACCTCCTCACTCACCCTCCCCCCACCCCCATTTCTGCCCTTGCCCTCTACAGGCTGTTATCTGCATAGCAGGTGGGGTGTTGTAAAATTCAGAGTCAGAATATTTAATTCTTCTGCCCCAAACCCTCCAGATCCAGAGTCGAATCACAGCTGACGGCCCGCGTGGCTCCCTCCCTCAATTTACTCAGAAATCAGATGTCACCCTATCAGTGACACTTCTGTCCTGCCTATCTCACAGCATGCACGTGCGTGTGCACGCACACCAGACAACGAGCACACCTGTCCCCTCACCCTGCTTTGTCCTTACCTCTTCTCTCCACGCCATACTTAACGTTCCTTATTATTTATTGTGTGTCTCCTGTGAGAACGTCAGTTCCAGGAGAGAAGTGGCTTTGTCACCGCTGACCTGCGTATCTCCTGAGCTCAACACAGGGCCCGGCTCAGGGTAGGCGCTTAGTACATTTTGTTGATTAAATTAAGGAATACCATTTCTTTGCTGTTTCAGCAATCACAAGCCCATCCTGGGAGATGAGGGGTAGCTCAATGAGTTAGGGGCCGGCTTTGGCTGAGGCCTAGTTGGTGTAGGCATGAGGTGGGCAATGGGCATGAGGTCCCACTGCGGGAGGCCTTGAACACCAGGCCAAAGAGATCCAGCTTATCTTGTGGGCACTGGGGAGCCACTGAAGGTTTTTGAGGCTTCTGTAGTACGCAGTAGATGCATTACAGCAGGTCAGGGCGGCCAGGCAGGAGGCTATGATCTAGGGTGAAGGGAGATTTGGGGACAAAGAATTGACCCGACTTGGTTGCAGGACTTGGAGAGGCTCAAGGGAACCTGAGCTCTAGAAGAGGGTGGATTAGCTGCAAGGAGTTAGGCGAGGCGGCGAGACGTTCAGGTCCCTCCCCACCCTCCCCCTCCGGCCCCAGCTGACCCAGGGCTCCTGACCTGCAGGCTCAGTGTGGCTCGGTCGTATTCAAATATCCGGATGCCTGGATTGTTGGCCCCGTTGACCACGCCAGGTAAGGTGGTTTTCCATGGGGTGACTCCAGGTGTCAGGAACATGACACTGATGGGGGCACCTTTCAGGAGAGAGACCGTGGGACTGAGAGAGAGGCTGGCAAGAGGAGGAGGGGGTGGGCTGGCAGCTGTCGTCCGTGGCGAGTACCTGCCTCATCGTAGAACATCCGGAAGCTGTCAGTGTGGTGGTGTCCGAAGAACTGCCCTGCGATGACTCCATGATGCTTCCGGACCACCTTCAGGTACTCCTCATTGAAGCCCTTCCGGAACCACGCTTTGTTCCGCGTCTTCTCGAAGAAGCCCGGGGGCACGTGGCCAATAATGTACACCTGCAAGGAAGGGGTGCCCAGGAGGGGCTCAGGATGCCCTCCCTGACCCCTCACCTCCACCTCTCAACACCTGCCCCTTCTCCCCGGAGGCTAGCAGACAGGCTCCAAGGTCCCCCCCCCCCCGCCAAGCCCACCCCCGGGCACATGCCAGCCCTCTGAGGACCAGCGATGATTTTACCAGGCGTTGCCCACTTCCGTGCCTTCACGTGCTAAGCCTGCCCCCCCCCCAAGAACCCGCCTCTTTCTCCCCGGCTGTGGTGAGGATGGAAGAAGCCCCCTCCTGGGGCCAGTGATGAAGGACCGTCGGTGATGTGGGCCCCTCAAGTGAGTGGCTGAGTTTGTGTCAAAGTGGGAGCCTTGTTCAGGAAGGGACCCCAGAGAGGTGGGGAAGGTGGGAGTCCTTACCATCTCCTTAGCGCGGGATGCACTGGTCAGCACGTCCTCGAGCCAGCGGAACTGCTGGCCGGGGTCCGCCATGCCGGCCGTCTGCTCGTTGTTGCTGTAGTACAGATTGGTGTTGAGGACCACGATCCGCCCGGCCCCGCTCGGCCCCGGCAACTTCTCCGAATAGAAGGCACCTGAGGGGGCACAGCCAGGCAGCGTCGGAAGGGTCCCCTGCCTCTGACGAGACAGGCCTCCGTGGCGCTCCCCCTCGCTCCCACCTGCTCCTGCCCTTGCGTCCTCCCTTCCCGTAGGAGGGCCCTGGCGAGACGACCAAGGGCTCCAGGCCTGGCCCTGCGCTTATGGGCTGTGCACCTCGGGAGCATTTTGACTTCACCGCTCGGTGCTTCTGTCGCCCTTTTCTAGAACGTGAAGAAGAGCAAGACGCCTTCGCTCCTCCAGACCCACTGTCAACCCTGTTCACTCAACTGTCCATCCCGGAAGCTGAGCTCTGTGGACTAAATCAGTGGGTTTCTGTTTGGATGTGACCCGTGGGGACTGAGGACAGGGAAGAGAGTAGGCCAGGGTCACCTTCAAGGGTCTGGCTGTGTCTGTGGATCAGCGGTTCTCAGCCACTGATTTTGTGCCCGGGGAACGTTTGGCAGCGTCTGGAGACATCTGGGTGACGGCAATGGAGGGTGTTACTCGTATCCGGCATCCGTGGATGCTGTGACATCCTACAGTGCGCAGCATGGCCCCCACGAGGAACCATCCAGCCCACGAGGCCAGTGGTGCCAAGGTCACTGCCCCTTTCTTGTTTCAGTCTTGGAGCGTGCTGACAGGAGTGCCTGGACCCCAGTAAGTGCTCAGGAAACGGTCACTTAGGATCCCCATTAGAGCCGTTGAGAGCATGGGCAGTGGAGTCAGCCCCGGATTCTGCTCTCAAGTCGGCCACCTCTAAGCTGGCTGATCTTGGCCAATGGACTCGACATCTTCAAGCCTCTGTCTCCTTTTTTTTTTTCCAAAGATTTTATTTATTTATTTGACAGAGATAGAGACAGCCAGTGAGAGAGGGAACACAAGCAGGGGGAGTGGGAGAGGAAGAAGCGGGCTCATAGCGCAGGAGCCTGATGTGGGGCTCGATCCCATAACGACGGGATCACGCCCTGAGCCAAAGGCAGACTCTTAACCGCTGTGCCACCCAGGCGCCCCAAGCCTCTGTCTCCTTATCTGTAAAATGGGTATAAAATGAGTACGTATTTCCTGGGGTCGTGGTGAGGGCAAAAATTCAATCAGACCTTGGCACACAAGGAATTGCTTATACTTGCTAAATGGTGCTAGTACCTTCTTTGAAGAGAGCGATGGAATCGTTACTGAGCCAGGGTCTCCACAGTTCTGCTACCTGATTGTAGATGTTGTTGCTCCCTGCCGGTAACTGGTTTTTGGGGTGAAAGTCATGATTTCCCAAAGCAGCGTAGACTTTCGTATCTGGGAGGAAAAACAGACATATAAACATATATACGTGAAAGCGCTCGGCAGAGTGGGTACCTTTCAGCCTGCCACTGACCATCAGAGCCCATGGGGAAGAGCTGTAGCATGGATGAGGGAAATACAGAGATAAGCAGAAAATAGCATTCAATAGAATCTGGTAGAACATTGCTCAGACCTGGGAAGGAAGAGTAGTGAGTTCTCCAATCCCAGTTCCTAACCCCATTCCCAGTACAGTTTCCTGGTTGGAAGGAAGCATCAGAGGATGAGAAGAAGAAAGCCAGAGGATCTAAATAACCTTCCCATCCCTTGTGAGGCCCTTGGTAATGTAGTGCTTCTTGTTCTTGTCCATTCCAGGTCTCCTAACTGTTAGGGAAGGGGTCTGGTTCACTCTGGGAGCCTCAGCAGTCATGCATTCCGTGATTCAACAGGTGTGCATTGAACACCTCGTGTGGGCCAACTCGTAGACCCGGAAACCGAGCACCCAGTCCCAGTCCCAGTCCCAGGGGCCTTGCAGTGCAGTAGGGTTGACAGGTATTGAGTAATTCGAGGTGGGAGGACTGTCACAAAAAAAGGGTAGAGCCACTTGCTGTGGAAGTGTACAACTGGGGTTGGGTGGGGTGTTCGAGGAGGAAGCGGCTTGTGAATGACCCCTCGGGGGAGGGAGCCCATCAGATGCGTTTCCTCCTCTCGAGTAGCCTCATTCCTGCTTTTAGTTTACGTCTGTGTCTGACAAGTAGTAGTTGCTCAATAAATGTGTGTTGAGATACAAAAACTCCTCTGAGCTCAGGGCAGGGTTTTGCCCTTACAGGAGCTTGGCATTCCCCAGGGAGTGAGTGACCTTGAACCAATGAGGGGGGAGGGGGGAGCCTCTGAGTCCCACTGGGGAAGATGTTTTCACAAACTTTTGCCCTGTAGAGCCCACAAGAAAGCTCCGCAGAAAGAGGAGTTGGAAGATCCCCATCAGGAACTGTTTGCCAACCAGAAGCCCCCTCTGTCACTGCCTGGAAAAACCTCACCCCTTTAACATAAATGCCGGCAGTCATTAAGAATCCTTTTAGAGGGGCAGCTGGGTGGCTCAGTCGGTTAAGAGTTTGACTCTTGGGGCGCCTGGGTGGCACAGCGGTTAAGCGTCTGCCTTCGGCTCAGGGTGTGATCCCGGCGTTGTGGGATCGAGCCCCACATCAGGCTCCTGCGCTATGAGCCTGCTTCTTCCTCTCCCACCCCCCCTGCTTGTGTTCCCTCTCTCGTTGGCTGTCTCTATCTCTGTCAAATAAATAAATAAATAAATAAATAAAAACCTTAAAAAAAAAAAGAGTTTGACTCTTGATTCAGCTCAGACTCAGGTCATGATCTTGGGGTCGCGCTCAGCAGGGAGTCTGCTTGAGATTCTCTCCCTCTCCCTCTGCCCCTCCTTCCCTAAAATAAATAAATAAATCTTAAAAAAGAAAAAAAGGATCCATTTAGAAAAAACACAAACCCCTGGAATTCCAAGGACAGATGAGAAGGGAGGGAATCTCTCCCCTTTTCTGCTGCCTGTTAGTGCCGGGCACTGGGAGAAGCCCCTTACAAGCATAAGCTCCATGAGGACACCGGCTGGCGTCTAGTTCACGGCCAAGCTCCCTACTCCTAGAATGGTATCTCACTCCTAGTAGATACTCGACAAATATTTGTTGACTAGATGAGTGGATTACTTTACTCAATCCTCACAACAACCTTCTGGGCAGGTACCATGATTTTCGTCATTTTGTGCAGACAGGAAGTGAAGTCTCCGGGGCATGGCCCAGTCAGAAGTGGCAGAGCCTGAGCTGGGAGCAGGACCTGCGTTCACCTGCGTTCACCTGTGTCCACCGCTCAGCTGTGCTGGGGAAGACGGGCCAGCGTTCACAGTGACTCTGATGGGGAACACGGGTGGCACGTGGCAGGAAGAACACATGACACATAATGTGGACCCAAAATCTCAAGCTTCGGTCCCTTCCTCCTCTCCAGCGATTTGCCTGACTTCTCTGTGCTTCGGCTTTTTTATCTATAAAATGGAGAGTGTTCTGCTTTACCTGCGTTGCTATAATTCTCATATTAAGTTCGTGTCTCCTTTCAATTCTTCTAATATGTTCTTATTTTAACATCTCTCCGGGTGGGGTGTGATTTATCATGGAGGCCATGAGAGAGCGCTGCCATACTCCAACAGCATTTTTTTCTTAGCAATACAGAAAATAATGATGCATCTCACAGTCTATGGCATCTCAGGTATTAGGGAATTCAATAAATGCGCAAGTGTGTTACAAATGAGAAGATCTTCTCATTTACATTGGTATGTGAGCTCATAGTTGTAAAGCATTTTCTCTTTTTTAAAATATTTTATTTATTTATTTGACAGAGAGAGAGCACAAGTAGGGGGAGTGGCAGAGGGAGAGGGAGAGGCAGGCTCCCCATGGAGCAGACAGCCTGACACGGGGCTCCATCCCAGGACTCCGGGATCATGACCTGAGCTAAAGGCAGACGCTTAACCAACTGAGCCACCCAGATGCCCCTGTAAAGCATTTTCTTGTCCATTATTTCATTTTTATTCCAGAGGCCCCTGTGGAGCAGAGGAAAGAGTGCTCAGAGTCGGATCTGAGTTTGAATTCCCTCCCTAGGAACTGACTAGCTTTGAGCCATCGGTGCCTTATCCCCACATCCAGACAACTGTGCATAAAATGATTCACGCTGAGGGAAGGAGGTGGGAAAGGAGATTGCCTGGAGGACAGAGATGAGAGGGTGACAGCAGCCGAGGGCCCGTCCTGGAGTGACGTTGGGAGTGGTGGGTCACAGTGGTGCTCACACCAGGATTTGTGTCCCCGCCCTTCCACATGCCCTTGACCAGTTAACTTGACTTCAGGGTGCGCATTTCCCCCCAGTAGAATTGCAGTAGTAAGAGTACTTACTCCTCTCCAGGAGTGTCACAGCAGTGAGTGAGCTACGGCACGGGTCAGAGCAGGGCCTGACACTTCGCCTCAGTACAGAGATACGTGCAGTTACTGCTGCTGCTAATATTGCTAATATTTATTGTTATTATCACCGATCCACAGCTGGGGCCTGGGGATCCGCGTCTAAGACCTGTAGAGGAAGCAGCTGTTCCAGAACCCGAAGGAGGTGGGGGTGGGGGCTGGCGGGCTGCGCGGATGGGTCCCCAGCTGGCAACCTGAGAGCCTGATTCGGTCCCCAGCCCCTTGTTTTGGCACAGCCTGCTTAAAGACATTTTCGGGGGCCGTTAGGTGGGGCCTGCAGATCCCATTATCCTTGTCGTGTCCCATGGGACTGCTGCCATAACCACTCAGGGGCTCTGCCTGCTCTCTGGGGCTCTCAAGGCCTTGGAAGCACCAAGAACAGCCCCTGGGCTGGAAATCAGCCTCTCCCAGAGGCCCTGGTAGCCAGGATGGCTTGAGGGTGGTGGAGGGCAGCTCTGGGGCCACAGCAGGACAGAAGGCTATGGGCTAGTCCCCGTGAGACCTACCGGGAATGATGCCTGTATATAAACTGCAGGCGCCCCGAGAAGGGGCCATGAGTGGCTGTAAAACAGGCAGTGAAATGTCAGGCATTTCCGTTAATAGGATTTGGCGTGTAAACAGGCCAGTGATGGCTTGCGTTCCTCGAGGGGTTGTTGGAAGGGAAGACAGGATCGATCGGTCGCTATGAGACCTGGCCAGCAGCCAGCATCGTCCTTGGTGGAAGGTCGCTTCCTCCACATCTGGCTGCTGTTGCTGTTCCACCCCCGGGGCCAGACACGGCCTGGGCTTCAGGCAATGCTGCCGGGGCCCGAGGGCAGAGGCTTACCTGGAAAGACCCCCCTGACGAGCCTGGTCAGGCGCTCCAGGATCCCCAGCACAGCGGCTTCTCCCAGCCTCTCGTTGGGCACGTGAGGTGTGTCATCCCTGCAAAACACCACCGAGCCAGTTTGGGGCGCGCAGCTCAGGAGGGGGCCCGAGAAAAGGAAGGGACAGCTCAGTCATGAGGAAACAGGCCGTGGGGAACGGAGCTGGCCCTCCGTGGAGCTGGCCCTCGACATCCCCTGCGTGGGAAGGGCCAGGCTGGAGCCGGAAGTCACGCAGGCCAGAGTGGAAACCTGGGCTCTGCCGGTGACCTGCTGTGGGTCCCTGGGCTGGCTGCTTAACCTCTCTGAGCCTCCATTATCGCCTCTGTAAAATAGGGAAATAATGGTACCAACTCCTAGAGTATTTCTGAGACTTTAATAAAGCGGGGACAATTATATATATAAAATGTAGACGAATGGGGCCGCTCTTTTCCTCGTAAAGAGCATATTTCCTGGGCAGCTGTCCTAACTTGGGCTCCAATAAAGCTCTTCTCCTTTCTTTTTAAAAAAATACATAAAAATAAAATAAAGCAAAACAAGAGGCAGAATAGTAGCTGCTAGGCTGCAACTAATATTATTATGTTAAGAGGAAAGCTTGGGGGTTCGAGTCCCATCTGCAAGTCCCCAGGGAACTTGGGGCCGAAGAGCCATCTCTGAGTCCTGCTCCGTTCCCCAAGGGTTCCAAGGAGTTGGGAGCTGGCATCGGAGTTTAGAGTTCATCTCTACAGCAGATCCAGGACCTGCCCTAGGACCGTTTAGTCCCCCGTTCGGCCGTCCTAAATTCCTGGATCCAACTTAGAAAGGGGGCGCCTGGATGGCTCAGTCAGGTAAGCATCTGACTGTTGATCTCAGCTCAGGTCTTGATCTCAGGGTCATGAGTTCAAGTCCCATGTTGGGCTCCACGCTGGGCATGGAGCCTACTTTTAAAAAATGCACAGCAAGGCCAGGGAGCAGGGGAGAAGAAAGGGAAAGGCAGGGCTAGGGGAGGGGTGGGAGCCCCAAGAATCTAAAGCTGGACCCCATGGGGTGATGGGGTGAGGGGGCTGCTCCCTCAATACTCCCCAGGGAAGTTAATTAGCATAATGGTAGCGATACTGTTACTAGCAGCTCACCCTCACAGGGATTTTCTGTGTGTCGTGCCCACATGCCCTAATTTGTTCTCCCCGACAACCCTCCAAAGTGGATTCTGGTGTTAGTCCTATTTGACAGATAAAGAAACAGGCGCAGAGAGGTGGCAGAGTCTGCATAAGCATGTGTCGGTTGAGGCAGGAAGAGGGAGCAAGAAGTCTGAGCGCTGGCCAGCCCTCCTCACCAGCTCCCTGGTTACCCCTTCCTGTGAAATGGAGTCAGGCACCCTATAAGGCTCCCGCATCCCCCAGTGACCCTCTCTCCTGCTTGCGATACACTGGCCAGTGGACTTGTCTGCCTCACCCACAAGACGGGGAGCTCCCTGAAGGCCAGTCTGGGTTTCTCTCATCTTGGTTCTCCAGTGTCTACCCAGGGCTGAGCCCAAGACACACTGCTCCCCCAAGGGAGGGAGAAAGGAGCCAGTGAGTGAAGGGTGGACCACGGCTGGCAAGGACAGCCAGTTCTGGGCAAGTCAGAGGGCTCACAGCAGCATCTTTGGATGAGAAGCAGACATGGAGTCTGGCTGAATAGAAATCACCCCCTGCCCCCAGGCTATCCTCAGGCAGAGCAGTGCTGTGACCTGTGAGAACTCCCCGGGGCCAGGGCAGCCAGGACACTGGGTCCCAAAGCCAGGACCACTTTCCGCCCCCCTACCTTCTTCCTTCCCTGCATGTGGAACCTAGACCCTGGTGGGAGTGGCCCCAGTGTTCATCCCCCTGACTTAAAATCTGGGAGTTCTCAGGGCATCTGGATGGCATAGTCTGTTAAGCCTCTGGCTCTTGACTTCAGCTCAGGGTCATGGGATCGAGCCCCTTGTTGGGCTCCGTACTTAACAGGGAGTCTGCTGGGGTTTCTCCCTCTTCCTCTGCCTCTGCCCCTCCCCCTGCTCTCCCTCTCTCTCTCTCAAATAAATGAATAAATCTTTAAAAATAAAATACAATCCGGGAGTTCTCCACATACCCAGACGTGCCATGACTGTGTCCCCAGCCTCAGAGAGAGCTGTGTTCTGCTAGGGCTAGGAGACACAGAGTCAAGGGCCCAGACTGTGGGACCAGCCAGGCCCACAGCTCCTTGGGCAGGTTGTGTCCCTCGAGCTTCAGGTCCTTCCTCTCTGAATCAGGGCCAGTGTGAGGACTAGGGGAGCTAGCGTGGGGACGGTGCCAGGCCCGCGGGTGACACAGCAGCGGCCCGGTGAAGGGGAGCTTTTGTGACTGCTCTCACCCCGTCCAGAGGATGAAGTCTGGCTCCGGCTCAATCTCCTTCATGGCGTAGATGGAGGAGTTGATGAGGACCCAGGGAGAGTCGCAGAGGTAGTCGCCCCAGGGGCCTGCGTTGGGCACTGGCTGGGAGCCAGCTGATGGGCACACCTGGAGGGGGTCTTCAGATACCTTGTAGTCAGGGTCAAGGTGCAGGTCAGAGATGTGCCAGAACTTCCCTGCAGGGGAAAGGAGACCCTCTTGGATGCTGGTACCTCCCTGAGCGGGGATGGGGAGGAAGCCCGGGGAAGGGGGAGTCCGGGCTGGGAGAGAGCAGGCTGCAAATGTGAACCGGTTTCCTCAGAAGCCAGGGTTCACAGAGACCTAGCCACAGGGCTCACTTTGCCCAGGGAGGCACTGAGAGGAACAGAGAAAAAGCTTGGCTCTGTCCCTGACCCGTGACCTTTGACCCCCCGTATTTCCTCACCTCAGGGGACCCAGCAGCAGCAGCAGCGGGGTGGGAGGGGGGAGATTTCTAAGCAGAATGCTTGCTTGAAAGCAGAGTTTGGGAAGTGTCAGGGTTAAGCACTCAGGCTCTGGAGCCACATGCAGGCTGTGTGACCTTGGGTGAGTTGTTTCACTTCTCTGAGCCCAGAGCTTCTCGGGCTCCAGGGAAATACATACAACAGTCTGACCTGGGAGAAGCTTACACCACCAATTGCACTGTAAGATCTTGTGCATTAACACCAGCAAAAGCCTGGGGAGTTCGCGTGGAGACGGAGTCCAAGAGCGCTGGACAGGAAGAGGGGTTGCAACTTCAGGTGGGGCTGAACTTGTGTGTGTAGTGGCTGGTGATTCTGGATGCAGCTGGGAGCCGTCCTGTTTGCCGAGGTGGTCCAGGAAACTGGTCTCAGCTTCCAACCAAGGCTGGCCGAAACGTCAAGAATCTCTTGGCGCGAGGAACACCTGGCTGACTCAGTCGGAGGAGCGTGCCGCTCTCGATCTCAGGGTTCTGAGTTCAAGCCCCATGTTGGGTGTAAAGATTACTTAAAAATAAAATCTTAAAAAAAAAAATCTCTTGGTGTGATCGAGAGAAAGGAATCTCAACAAAGAAACAGGTCACATGGGGTGGGTTTGTCATCTGGACCCAGCACAGGGCCTGGGAGAAGTAGTTTCAACGAGCCTTACTGAACAGATTGGGCCTCTGCCCTAAATCCTATGTTTTTGGCTAAGACAAGGGTGAGTGAGGTCTGGGATTTCCTCACCCTCCGTCGCTGCTGTCACTTCCTCCTCCATTTCCTGTCTTGCTCAGCGCCAAGTCCTACCCCCAGACCTGCCCTCAGCCCAGGAAGCCTGACCTGGGTCTGGAAGCCCCCAGCTTCCCAGAGTTGCTTTCAGGGGTCGATAGCCAGGGCCCCACCCAAGCCACAGGACATCGTGTGGCTCTAAAAGAGGTCTGAAGTTCAAGTCCAGCCCCCGATCCTCTCTCCAAGACTTCTTTCTCCTCACCTCTCCTTATTTAAACCTGCTCCCAGGAAAGGATCAGAAGCTTGATTACACTAACGTGCAAATGACTGATTAAGTCATGATCCCTCCCAAGGTCATTACACAGTCACGGCAGCCTTGGACGTACAGTTGACCCTCGGACAATGCGGGTCAGGGGCACCGACTCCCATGCAGTCAGAATTTGTGCATGACTTATGACTCCCCCAAAACTTAACTGCTAATAGCCTACTGCTGACCGGAGGCCTTACTGATAACATAGTCGATTAACACATATTTTGTATATGTATTATATGCTGTGTACAATAAAGTAAGCTAGAGGAAAATGTTATTAAGAAAAATCATAAAGGGGCGCCTGGGTGGCTCAGCCGATTAAGCTTCTGCCCTCGGTTCAGGTCATGATCCCAGGGTCCTGGGATCAAGTCCTGCATCGGGCTCCCTGCTCAGCGGGGAGTCAGCTTCTCTCTCTACCCCTCCACCCTGCTTGTGCTCTCTCTCTCTCTCTCTCTCTAGTAAATAAATAAAATCTTTTTAAAAAAGAAAACAATCATAAGGAAGACAAAATACATTACGGTACCGTATTTATCAAAAAATCTGTGTATAAGTGGACCTGCACAGTTCACACTTGTGTCGTTCAAGGGTCAACTGTGTTGATCATTATCCGCATTTTGCAGATAAGGAAACTAAGGCTAGGAGGTCAACATGCCTGAGATCACACGGTAAATGGTGAAGGTCCTGTGGCTCTCGATTTCCTCCCAGGAAGATGGGATTGCTAAGGCGGTAAGCCCAGCGCCTTTTTTTTTTTTTAAAGTAGGCTCCACTCCCAGTGTAGGGTTTGAACTCACGACCCTGTGTCAAGAGTCGGATGTTCTACTGACTGAGCCAGCCCGGGGCCCCAAGCTGGTGCCTTTTTATTTTTGCTATGTCGTTTTGTAGACAGTCCATGCCTGCATGTTTCTCTTTTACCCAAACTGAAAGTCTTTGTTTATAATTGGGGGAATTCAAACTTGTCATACAAATTGTCATCAATATATGTGAAATTACTCCTCCAGAGACAAAATCCCAAGCCAAAGAAACTAATTGCCCCACTATACTAACTAGTATATGGGCCGAGCTGGTGGGCTCTCCTGAGCCCCTGCCCAGAGACTGGAAGGGGGCCACACCTGCTTCCAAGCCTGAGAGCCGGCTGACCCGGTCAGACAGGGTGAGAGGCCCTTGGCGGTCCCCTGGCTTCCTCTGAAGACCATTCCCCGGCCTCAAGCAGGTTCTTCCTCAACTAACCATAAAGAGGGAGCACTGCTGCCCCTGTGACGTCAGCCCTCTAAGAACGTTGCTTCACTCCAAGAACTCCTTGTCCGCGCAAGGGCTCACACGTCGGCGCTCAGTTTCTCTCTTCCCACAAGCTCCGGTGTAGTCAGAGTATAGAACTGAAACTCCTCCCAGAGTCCCCGGGGATTCGTAGTGACGTGTGTGTGTGTGTGTGTGTGTGTGTGTGTGTGTGTACGCACCCCAGAGTCCTGACTCCAGGAGAGGCCAGGGTAGTGGAAGGAATGGCGTGGAGAGCAGAGGACTCGGCCCCCTTGGGCTCTGGTGTCTTCACTGTGGAGGCAGACGACACAGACCTCACACAGACTCACCCATTCATCTGCCTTGCACGGCCTCTTTCTGGTTCCTCTGCTGTCTTCCCCAATCTTCCCCAGGTCATTGATCGCATGGCTGCTTTCTCCTCATTCAGGCCTCAGCCCATAGGTCACCACCTCAGAGAAGCCTTCCTTGACTACCTTTTCTCAGGTTCCACCCTCGACCACACATCTGGTCACTCGCTATCACCTCCCTCGGTTTTATTTTCTTCAGAGCGCTCTCACGTGATGAAATGATCTTGTTGACTTGCTTATCATCCATCTTCCCCATCTGCAACGTGGGTTCCCTGAGAGTGTGTAGCCTGTCTTGCTCATCTCTGTGTCCTCAGCACCTAGAACAGTGCCTGGGATGTGAAAGATGACCAAATACATATTCAATGAATGAGCAGGGCAGTGGGGAGGATGATGGGACTAATAAGCACTCAAAGAATGTTAGCGAGGTGCCCTTTTCACGCTCCTCTCATTTCATCCTTGCAGCCATTCTGTGAGGTGGGATTCTTATGCCCATTTCACAGATGTGGAAACTGAGGTTCAAACCCAGCCCCTCTGGCTCCAAAGCTGAGACATAGTGGTGACTCAGACCCTCCAGAAGATGGCTTTTATAAAACATATATGTTTCCCATAAATTAGTGGGAGCCATGAGCTTCTGTGAAATTAGTCACAGACTGTGAGGAATTAAGCTCTAAAACATCATGGAGAGGGAGGTGAGTATAAGGACCCTCAGGGAGGTGGGTTATCTGGCTTCTAATCCAGGCTCTTCCATGTGTTGACTGAGGATTCTGGCAAGCCCGTTAGCCTTGCTGAGCCTTGCTGAGCCTTGTTTGAAATCTGGCCTGCTTGTCCGAGAGCAGTAAATAAGATAGTGAAGAGAAAGGGCTGGTAGAGAAGAATCCCAGTACACCACTGTCCCTGCCAGCTACCCCTGGGACCAGGAGAGACTGGGAAGGTGCGGGGCATTGGGCAGTTCAACACTTTACTCTCAGACCAGATTTGCCCAGGCTTTGCTGTGCACAGGCCTCACCTGGGGGTCTCATTAAAATTAAGAGTTTTGGGATGCCTGGGTGGCTCAGTCGGTTAAGTGTCTGCCTTCAGCTCAGGTCATGATCCTAAGGTCCTGGGATCGAGTCTGGCATCAGGCTCCTTGCTGAGCTGGGAGCCTTCTTCCCCCTCTGCCTGACACTCCCCCTGCTTGTGCTCTCTCTCTCTCTGGCAAATAAATAAATAAAATCTTTAAAATTAAATTAAATTCGGGGCACCTGGGTGGCACAGCGGTTAAGCGTCTGCCTTCGGCTCAGGGCGTGATCCCGGTGTTATGGGATCGAGCCCTACATCAGGCTCCTCCGCTATGAGCCTGCTTCTTCCTCTCCCACTCCCCCTACTTGTGTTCCCTCTCTCGCCGGCTGTCTCTATCTCTGTCGAATAAATAAATAAAATCTTCAAAAAAATTAAATTAAATTAAAAGTATATATTCACGCTGCTTGAATCTTTACAGTAAGAACGTATTCATGTGTTCCTTCAGTTTTAAGAAAAGGTATACAAATCTTAGCTGTCATTATCATTCATTAATTATTGAGAATACAAATAAATTTGGTATCAATTACAGTGAGGAGTTGAGAGCACAGACCTGGGTTGGGATTCCAGCTCCACTGCCCACTAGCTGTGGGAACAAGAGCCTCAGTTCACTCATTTGCGAAAGGGGGACAACAGCGCCCCCTACCTCTTAGGGTCGATGAGAGGGTTAATTGAGACAACAGAAGATAATGCCAAGGCATTCACCCTTGCAAAGCAGCAGGTCTGCCCATCCCTGCGGGGTCCTGCAAGTTCCCCTTTCACTACGGGAGGGAGAAGAAATAAGGGGGGAGTGGATGCAACCTTCCCCTGTCACCCCAGCATCCCCTCAGCTGCTGTCCTCTGCAGAGAAAGTGCAGATCCCGGGGCTAGGACTTGAGAATGATGTGAAGACAGATCCTGTCTCCTCCTGGATGGCCGTCTGAGCAGAGGGCTGGTGGGCACAGTCCACCCTCTAGTTTAAATTTTGAGAGCTCAGTTCTGCTCCCCATCCCTGGGCAGGCAAAACAGTCTCCCGGTCTTCCTCTTCAATCACCAAATGGGTTACCAGGCCCCCTTGACCACTAAGGGACAACAAATACAGGGCCCATGGCCTTGTAGCTTTGTAAGGCCCATGGAAAAGTTTGAGAGCTGGAAAAGAATGCATTGGCTCCCAAGTTCAGGGAAAAAACAATGCCATCAAAATCAATAATTCATTTTAAAAGCAATAATGCATTTAGAAATGTATTAAAATCATATAATGTGAGATCCTTTAACTATGATTCCTGATGGGAGGGGGGAGACTTGCAACAATAATTCCTAGGACCTAAGAAGGTCTTAAACTGAGTCTACTTATGATTGGAGACAAGGAAAGGAAGACACCTGCCATTTATTTAGCACCTACTGAATGCCGGATGCTGTGCCAAGCACTCTGCCCGTGCACTCTACTCACAACAAAGTTATGCCATACATTCTAGCATTGTACCATTTTCCAGAGGAGGAAAGTGAGCTAGCTAGTGGCAGACCTATGAGTCACATCGTGTCAGAACAGAAAAGATCACAGTGCACTTTACTCTGTCGCTAGCTAGCAGTGTGACCTTGGATATTAAAAAAAAAAAAAAAGGTCCTTTAAATTTTTACAGCACATTACAATGTATGTGTGTGATCTCACTTGACTATCATGTTTAAACTCTCCTTTACTTTATCCCTATCCTATTTTACAGATAGTGACAAAGAGGCTTGAGGTCACATAGATATTAAAAGGTAGGACCCAGGTTTTCTGGCTTAAGGCAGTGGTTCTTTTTGGAAAGGTCATGCATGGAACCTGGAATAAGGGAAATTCGGTTTTGAATCTTGGCTCCTCCACACTGGCACTGGCAACTTGAATGAGAGATTTCCCCAGCTGAGTCTCAGTTTCCTCATCTGTAAAATGGGGATCATGGTGCCAGTGGCAAAGGGGTGGATGTGTGGATGAGAGGCGCGATCTCACAAGCCAGCCTGAGTGCTTATTCCCTGGGCCGCTTTGCCCCTCAGGCCTCAGTTTTTCTTCTCTTCGGGAGCCTCTGCTTCCTCAAGCGAAAGATGAGAGTTCTGCACAGTTATCTGAAGGCCCTGCCAGTTCTAACGCTCTGTGATTCCATGACTTTCCTCTATTGTTGTGTGTAACCCACGCCACAAGACGAGCTCGGTCGCTATTTTAGTCCTTTGCTTTTGACCCTAAGCGATAACCTCCTCCTTTTCAAACTGAGGCCCTCCAAAACACAGAGGGTTTCCGGGTTCAAGCCAACATTTACGGACCCCCCGTGTTAAGTACGTAGACTGCTCTAGGCTTCTTCTTGAGGGAAATGTTTGCCTACCGTGCTAACCCACACGGACAGGGATTGTCTGTTTGTGCAATTAGAAGCTGAAGGATAACACGGGGCTGCACAGGGCATAGATGAGAGGAGGGGGAGCCAGCAGGCTGCTACCCCACCCAAGCTCTTGGCTAAGGAAGCTGGAAGTATGCAAGAGAGCAAGTATGATTGCTCTCTGATGGGGTGTCTCAACCTTCTCCTGCACTTCAGGAGAGACTCGGAGTCTGGAAAAGCTTACAGGTGCCGTGGAATTGTTTTAAAATTTAATTTTGTTTTTATCAAGATGAAACCAGAGAGGGAGACAAACCATAAGAGACTTTTAATCATAGGAAACCAACTGAGGGTGCCTGCAGGGGAGGGGGTAAGCAAAGGGGGTCACTGGGGGAAGGGCATTAAGGAGGGCACGTGATGTCACGAGCACTGGGTGTTATATGCAACTGATGAATCACGGAACTCTACCTCTGAAACTAATAATACACTATATCTCAATTAATTGAATTTGAATTTAAAAAAAGAAAAGAAATAAAATTTAATTCTGTTTTCAAGGTATAGATGTATACGTTCCAGAAAGTTTGGAGAAAAGAGAAAAAAATAGTACCTATAAAACCCACCATCCCAAGATGACCCTTCGAAGGGCATACCATGTAAGGCAGCTGAGAACAGACCTGGTCCTGCCACTTCCTAGCCGGGGGGCCTGGGCAAGGGTTGGGCTTCCTCGACTCTCATTTGCCTCATCTGCAAAATGGGTATAATGGGAATAGTGCCTGCTTTACAGGGACTATAAAAAACAAATGAGGTTTTTCTTCTTTCATTTTTCAAGTGGGTTTTGAAAGGACAGCAGATGTCAAGCAACGAGCCCGAGCCTGGCCCATCGTAAGTCTCAAAAAATAAATGTTTGCTCTTCTTGGCTCTTTCCTTCAGCGTTCTTTTGTTTGTTTGGACATTTATTTTATAAACAGGGTGAAATTGTACAGCCTGGGTTCATGTCCTGACTCAGACACTTTCCACATGTGTAACCTTGGGTAAGGTGTCTTACTTCTCAGTGACCTCGATAATCCCTACTAGACAAGGTTGTTGCAAGGGTGCAATGTAAAAATTTCAGCAGTGCCTGGCACAGAGTAAGTACTAAATAATTGTCACCATTGTTCTTGGTTTTCCACCAGGTGGTTGCACCACAACCGATTGAGCTAGTGCATTATTACCACAAACAATGCTGCAATGAACAGCTTAGTGCGTTTGTGGGGAGGGGGGATCCTTTTTAACCATTAGGACTCTGGGCTGCAGGTGCCCACTGGCACTTGGATTTCCAAGAAAGCATATTTAAAAGTGAAAGAGTGAGAGGGTGGGAGATCTTTTCAACCATTCCCACCCTCCAGTCAGACTGGCAGGGCCCGGAGGCCCCCAGCAGGGAATAGAGTCTGCCTCCCGGATGAAAGGACCGCTACTCAGCCTTCTGCCAGGCAGGTCACCCTCATAGAGAATGACTCTCAGGGCTCATCCCAGTGACATTTCCACATTTGGGTCACAGCATTTGGAGCCCAGTCCCTCTCGGCCATTATGCTCTTGTCTCCTGTCCCCAGGCACCGGTGCTCCCCCTCGATGGCCTCTAAGATGCCTGGCCACGCCATGGGCTCCCAGCCACTCCTGGGTAGTTTCCAGGGGAGGACTAGAGGCCACCAACTCTTTGGGCTCCAGCCTGGGAGCACTGAGCCCCACAGAACAAGTAACGAGCAGAGCCCTGAGCCTGTCCCTCCCTTGTTCAGCCTCATTTCTGCAGCTACAGAAAGGGTGCTGGGTCCCCTGTCAGGTCCCAGCCCAGGACTCCAGGAAAGGGCAACCTAGCATTCTAAGGAGAACCAGAGGTCCAGCCTGCCCACTGACTCGTGTTCCGCCGCATGGAAATCTAACAGGCATCTCCAACTGAACACATCCCTAATCAAACTGCGGTCGCCTTCTCCTGCACCTCAGCCAATGACAACTCTGTCCTCCCAGCGGGAGGCAAAGACCCTGGAGTCCTGTCACCCCACACCTGCCAGCAGGTCTTGTCCAGAAGCAGACCGTCTCCAACCAGCCCTGCTCCTACCATCCCCGCGAGTCTCATTCTCCTCTCACTGGAGGATGACAACAGTCTTCCCCGTGGGTTTGGCTGCGTCTCCCTTATCAGGGTGACCAACCACCCCAGTGCACCCAGGTCACTGAACTTCAAGTGCTCCGATTAGGCAAGTCTCGGGCACACTGACCTTCAGCCTACTGTGGTCTCTTCTCAATGCACAGCTCAGCGGGCCTTTTAAAACTTACATGAGCCAGATCACCCCACGGCTCTGCCTAAAACCCTCTAATGATGTCCCATTCCACTCTGAGTCCTTACACGCTCTGCGCCAGCCCCCAGCCCCAGCCCCATGGTCCCCAACTTCAGCTCTCCCATTCACCTTGCCTACTCTGCTCCAGCCACTCTGGCCCCAGGCTCGTCCTCACCTGCATGTGTCAGGCGCAGGGCCTGTGTACTCTCCACGCTCTCTTACTGGAATGTTCTCCTGGATGTCCACCCAGCTCCCTCCCTCACTGCCTCAGGTCTCTACTGAAATGTCACTCCCTGGTCCCCCTCCCCACTCCCACTCCTTTCTTCTGCTTTATTATTCTCCATAACTCTTATCACTCCTGAAGTGACACGCATTTATTTGTTCAAGTGCCTTTCGGTCTGCTCCTCCCTTCACTAGGACTGGGGCTTTGTTTCCTTTCTTTTCTGCCGCATTCCTGGTTCCTAGAATAGTGTGTGATATGCAGAAGGCGCTTAACCAACGTTTGTTGGATGAAGTCACACATCTGCCGGCCACCTTCTACCTCTACCAGAGGCTGGCTCTTCCGTACACGCGTCTTCGCGAAGTCAGTGCCCCTCCCCTGGCCCCCTCTGGCCTCCACTTAAGATCTTCAGACTCACTACTCCCCCCCCCCCCCCCAGCTTCCCGCCTTGCTATGTTTAGCAGCCCTTTCAGCTCTCCGTGGGCCGCTTCCAGGAGCCCCACCCCGAGCTCATGGTAGGAAACAAAGGCATCTGGGGGCCTACCCGGTTCAGCTCCGGCGACTCCCCAGGGGGCCAGGAAAAGGAGGAGCTTCAGCAGCCTCATCGGCGGGACTCGCCTCATCGTCGGGACTCCCCTCATCGTTGGGGCTCACTTCGCCGGGGCCACGGGCTTCTCCTGGAGCTGCGGCCGCGGGTGGCCATGGGCTTGAGAAGAACTTTCCAGCCTCTTGCCCTGTGCGCCCAGCGATCGGAGACACTGCCTCCTCTGGCTTTTCTTCCTTTGCCCAGCAGGGTGTGAGCCGCATCAGCCAGGCCTTTGAACTCTGAGGCAGAAAGCAGCACTCGTCCTGCCTGTTCCTCAGTTCCAGCCGGTAATTGGATTCTTCAGGAAACTTGCCCAGCCCGTCACTGACTGGCAAACACCATCTACCTTCCTCGAGCTTTTACGTTGCCCCATCCCCGCAGGACAAACAGGCCTGGATGAAATGGCTGTGGCCTTTGCCATCGAAGGGATGTGCTGCTAGCTGGAGGCCAGATGCTCCACCACAAGCAAACCAAGACAAGGTCACACATGCGTTTATGCCAGGAACCACGTCCCCAGGAGACGGAGCGGACTGGGGCAGCCCCTGCCTTCGAGAGGGGCACGGAAACCAAGGGGCTGCGGTTTGCACGTTTGCGCGTTTGCAGGCTGGGCGACAAGCCTGGAGGAGGAATCTAACCCTTGAGGAAAGGGAGGTGATGGGCCAATTCTCTGCTTTTATTATGGAAATTGCCAAACAGAAACAGAAGTAGAGAGAATAGATCATGAGCCCTCAGCACCCACATTCTCTAGTTACAGCCATTGGGAATTTATGGCCAACCTACTTCACCTGTACCCCCACCCCAACTGTACTGGATTATTTTAAGGCGAATTCCAGAGATCATATTGTCTTGCCCACAAATAGTCTAGAAGATAAGGACTCTGGGTTTTTTTCTAACAAAATAGTAAAATAGTAATTCCTCACCCTCACCAGGTAGATACGTGGTCAATGTTTAAAGTCTCGATCGTCTCATATTTTTTTTACACTTGGGTCATTCAAATCAGGATCCAAACTGGGTCTGATACAGGCAGGCTGAGTCTGAGAACCCAGGGGAAGTTTCCCCATCAGACCAGCCAAAAGGGCCGTTGGCTTCACGCAGGATAGAAATCAAATGCGAGCCAGAGAAAGTGAAAACAATCATGAAATAACAGGTAGGGAGTAGCAGACAGAGTGTCTGGGAGACTCCGAAAGGAATGGAGGATGAGTCTTGTCACTGCTTGGGGTTAGGGGTTTTTGTTAAAAAAGGGTCTAGGGTACGTGTTCCTCCAGGAATCCAAGGTAGGGTCAATCACAGGCAAGTGTCAGGTGAACAAGAATAGTGTGATTCCAGAAATTATCGAAGGTAGGGAGTACTGAGGCCAGCGTCAGCTGAGGTTTGTTTGAAGCTAATGTTCTGGAACAGGTTTGGGATCTGGCTCTTCTTAGGTGTTATTAGGTGTTTAGGGCCTAGGACAAAGCTCCGAGAATGATTAACTTTCTTGCTTCCCTTTTGAAGTGGGAATATAGCGTCTTCGGCACATTCAGAGGAAAACACAGAATATGAGTGAATGGGGCCCAACAGGAAAACAGCAGAGACGGAGCCTTTGTAAAACGGAGTCCCTGCAGCTTCCCTACTTCAGGTCCACACATTCCAATCCGTGGATGTGTCTGTTAAGTTTCTCTTACTCTGTACCGCCCTCTCCCTCCCTGCTTTCCCTTTGTTCTTGTCAAAGGAACCTGGTTGTTTGTCCTATTACATTTCCCACAATTGGGAGGGTTTGGCTGGTTGCTTCTTGGTGATGGTCATTTCACATGTTCCTTTGTCCTGCCTATCTCCTATTAACAGGTGGCTAGACCTAGAGGTGTGATGACATTCAGGTTTGCTCTGTTGGCAAGGAGACTTCTCGGGTGGTCTTGTGTCGCTCCTGTTACACCGCATCCCAAGGCATAGGAACTGTATGGTTGACCTCGATGCATAAGCAGCAGGGAGCCGGGAGAAGGGGGAAATAGGGCGGAAGGTGACCCAGGATAAGGAGCACCACCTGTTAAGACAGAGATGCTGAAACATTCCAGGGAGCAGTGTCGGGTGATTGGGGAGTTCGGGGTCCTGAGCCAGGGAAGCAGGGAGGAGCCAGGCCAAGCTGAGAGTTGTGGGGAGCCATGGAAGAGTCTTCACTAGGGGAGAGACACAGCCCAATTAACATCTTAGAAAGACTGCCCTGGCTCTGTGGAAGGTGCATTTGGGGGAGACCAGCAAGGAGGCTGAAGCAGAGAAGTCCTGGTGAAAAGCTGCGAGGGTCTACACTGGGGAAGTAGTAAGTAGTAGGAGGGAAGGCTGAAACAGATGGTGGCTGAGGCACTGGCTGAGGTGTTAATTTGTATTCTCGCCGTATTTTTTTAAAACCCTGCTCCGAACAGCTAGCAAAGTTTCCCTTCCCTTGGGGGAGCACGTGGCCAGCAGGAAGGCCACGGCTTCTTGAAGACAGCCACCTCCGGGATTTTGTCCTCTGATCTCCTAGAAGGGACCGCGGAGTGGGGAGGAGAAGCACCTCTCCGGGGAGCCCGGCCCAGCCACGACGGCAGACACGGGCTGCTGGGTGCCGAACGTGTCCAGGCTGTTTCCAGGAGCCTGGGCTCCTTGGACATCTACTTGGGTTCGGTCAGTATCGGATGTCTCTTAGCTTCCGGGCCCTGGGGACACAGTGGTGAACAAAACAAAGCCTCTGCTCCCATAGAGCTTATGTCGAGCAGAAGAGGACATTGCACAAACCCAACAACAAGGCTCCAGGCCTGACGAAGCCCCGGGGGCCAGAGCCGCAGCAGAGCCTCGGGCTCCTTGGAACCGGAGGAGCTCAGCCAGTGGGCTTTCAAAAAGAAAACCACGGGGGCACCTGGGCGGCTCAGTCCGTTGAGCATCTGACTCTTGACTTCGGCTCAGGTCACGATCTCAGGGTTGTAGGATCGAGCCCTGCGTCCGGCTCAGCTCGGAGTCTGCTTAAGGATTCTCTCTCTCTCCCTCTCTCCCTTCCCCTCGCCCTGCTCATACTTTCTCTAAATAAATAAATAAATGAAATCTTTAAAAAAAAGAGCAAAAAAACTCCACAGGCCCAAAATGAAGCCAAGTCATCAAAGTGGGACTCAATACCCAACCTAACTGCAGTTTTAACCTCCCCCAGAAAGCTATTCCTTTTTTTCCCCCTAAAGATTTTATTTATTTATTTGACAGAGAGAGACAGCCAGAGAGAGAGGGAACACAAGCAGGTGGAGTGGGAGAGGAAGAAGCAGGCTTCCCACTGAATAGGGAGCCCGATGTGGGGCTCGATCCCAGAACCCTGGGATCATGACCTGAGCCGAAGGCAGACGCGTAACAACTGAGCCACCCAGGCGCCGCCCAGAAAGGTAGTCTAAAGCAGTCGGACAGGAATTTTCTGGTAGTACCAATGAGGTCATATGTCGCAGGGGCCCCCTCTATCCCTCCCCACAAAGGTAATCTGCGTGATCAGACCTCTTGCTCTTTCCGCTAAGGGAAAATGACCTTTCCTGCAATAATCCTTTCTTTTCTTTGGCTAATAACTTCCTTGCCCTACCCTCCTTCCTATAAACCCTTCCATTTTGTACGCCTCCTCTGAGCTCCTTGGTCGATGGGATGCTGTCAAATTCACGAGTCGCTTCATGAAGCCAATCAGTTCTTCAAGTTGACTGGGTTGAACTTTTTAAGAGGGGCCACAAACAACTGAACAGCCAAGTCCAGCCTGTGTTCAGGTCCCAGGGTCACCCCGAGGAGGAGGAGGGCCTCACAGTAACCGCCAAGAGCGAACTTTCTGCCGGTGCTGAAGGAAGAGGGCTCGGAGACCAACCGCTGTTGACCTAACAAAAATTAAGTGGTGTGACTTCTTGCACCCGAGCCTACGGCCTGATTCAAAACCTCTGGACAGTGTCTAGGCCACATGGAGGCGTGCTTGGAAGGTAACCCATGGGACTGGTGGGGAAGGAGGGCAGGCAAGGGGTTAGGGGAGGAGGCCCCCCAGGGCTGAGCAGGGAGCTGGTAATGATTAGGCTTGAAACTGGAACAAGGGGGAGAGGGAGAGGGAGAAGCAGACTCCCCGCTGAGCAGGGAGCCCGAGGCAGGGCTCCATCCCAGGACCCAAGATCATGACCTGAGCCCAAGTCAGACACTTAACCGACTGAGCCACCCAGGTGCCTCAACAGAGGCTTCTTTTAAATACCTCAGCATTTTGATCATTTTCCCCGAGAGACCCTCATCGCTGTCACCCCCTGCTAACCCATAAGATGTCTGGGTAAGTAGAAAGGGGCACCCCTTCCAAGCCTTTGTGTGAATTAGAAAAAGATGCCTCCCTCCCAGACAGACACAGACAGACACAGACAGAGGCCAGGGCTGCGAGTGGAGCCAGGAGGGATTTCAGCCCCCACTCATCCCCTGTTGGACCTGGGTTTGCTGGAAGAGGTAAGTGCGGCAGAGAAAACTGAACAGTTAGGATTTTGCCTTCTGATGTACAAAACAGCTCCACTTCTTCATATTGGCCAAAGCATTTTTTTAATTCTTGGCAACTGTGATTTCCAGAAAATCCCCATCACTCTTAGAGAAAACCTGCTGTGTAAAAGCTCACCTCAGCAGTGCCTATAAAACAAACAGCCTGGCAGCAAAGCCCTTAGGGGCGTGGGGGCGGCCTCAGGTGACTGCTGCCCTTTGTCCAGGCCTCAGAGCTTCTGGGAAGCCAGGCTGTATCTGTGGTTGTCTTGGGGTTCAAGTCCACAGAGTCCAGGAAGGTCAAGAGTGAGGCCATGATAACAGACACATGAAAAAGTGCTCAACATCACCGACATCGGGAAATACAAATCAAAACCACAATGAGATACCACCTCGCACCAGTCAGAATGGCTACGATTAACCACTCAGGAAATGACAGATGTTGGCAAGGATGCAGAGAAAGGGGAACCCTCTTACGCCGCTGGTGGGAATGCAAACTGGTGCAGCAACTCTGGAAAACAGCATGGAGTTTCCTCAAAAAGTTGAAAATAGAGCTACCCTATGACCCAGCAATTGCACTACTAGGGTTTACCCCAAAGATACAAATGCAGTGATCCGAAGGGGCACCTGCACCCCAATGTTTAGAACAGCAATGTCCACAATAGCCAGACTATGGAAAAAACCTGGATGTCCATTGACAGATGAATGGATAAAGATGTGGTGTATATATACAATGCAATACTACTCAGCCATCAAAAGGAATGAAATCTTGCCATTTGCAACAACAAGGATGGAATTAGAGGGTATAATGCTAAGCGAAGTAAGTCAATCAGAGAAAGACAATTATCATATGATCTCATTCATATGTGGAATTTAAGAAAAAAAAACAGAGAATCATAGGGGAAGAGAGGAAAAAATAAAACAAGACGAAATCTGAGAGGAAGGCAAACCTAAGAGACTCTTAATCTTAGGAAACAAACTGAGGGTTGCTGGAGGGGAAGGGGTGAGGAGATGGGGTAACTGGGTGATAGGCACTAATGAGGGCACGTGATGTAATGAGCACTGGGCATTCTATGCAACTGATGAATCAGTGACCTCTACCTCTGAAACTGATAATACATTATATGTTAATTAATTGAATTTAAATAGTATACGTATATTATTTAAAAATAAAAATGAACCTTCTTTATTCATTAAATCAAGGATGCATTGTTAGAATTAAGAATTACTATTACTGGGGCGCCTGGGTGGCACAGCAGTTGAGCGTCTGCCTTTAGCTCGGGGCATGATCCCGGCGTTCTGGGATCGAGCCCCACATCAGGCTCCTCCGCTATGAGCCTGCTTCTTCCTCTCCCACTCCCCCTGCTTGTGTTCCCTCTCTTGCTGGCTGTCTCTATCTCTGTCAAATAAATAAATAAATAAAATCTTAAAAAAAAAAAAGAATTACTATTACTGTATTTCTGTAAGGTAATAAAATGATATTTATTTAAAATTAAAAAAAGAGTGAGGCCATGATAGAACCCATGAATGTGGACAGTCCAGTTACTCTAGAGCAAACACATTCCTTCGTTTACTCATTTGAGTGCCAAATGCTGGTGATACAACGAAGGACAAAAATAGTTACAGTTTGGGCGCCTGGGTGGCTCAGTCGTTTAAGCGGCTGCCTTCAGCTCAGGTCATGATCCCAGAGTCCTGGGATCGAGCCATGCCGAGCTCCCTGCTCAGCAGGGAGTCTGCTTGTCTCTCTCCCTCTGCCCCTCCTCTTCCCCTCCCCACCCCCACTTGTGTTAGCTCTCAAATAAATAAATAAAAATCTTAAAAAAAAATAGTTTACTGTTAACTGAAAGAAATAGGCTTTAGTAAAATTCATACAGATGAACGTGAAATTATAACTCTGATGGAACCCAGTCTGGATGCCATTCTAAAGGACCTCAAACTTTCCTGTAGGTCATGGGATCACTGAAGGTTTGGGAGCAAGAACATGAAAAGATCATAGAATAATTCCTTGAGTTTTCCCTTGGCAGCAGCAGTGACTGGCCCAAAAGAATGAACGTCTCATAATGAACCACAAGATGCCTCCAAGTGCTCCGTATAATTTGTGTCTGCTCTAGGCTGAGCTTTTTGTGATGGTCGATTCTTACAGATCCCAGAGAGAAATTCTGAAGTTGGCCATACCTGACAAACTCAGCATGCCCAAATCTTCACTGAAGAGGCTTCCTTCTACTCTTGAATTCGATCTGTTTCTCCTTGTCACCCAGGTTCAAAATTAGAGTCAGTTCAAGGTTAGCATAGCTCTTGGCACTTAATAGGCACTAAATAAATATGTGTTGAATAAAGGAATGGTGGAGTAATTAGGACTGAATGAAGAACTAATTCATAAATGGCAGACCTCTTAAACCCTTTCCTTTCCTATGGCTTCTGCCTAAACTCTGCCTCTCTTTCTCACTCCCTGGCCTGGTGCAGGCCCACAGCATTGCTATCTTGGTTTTCCCAGCCTCCTAACAGATTGCCCTGCCTCCAGTCTTGGCTTCCCTGGGCCTGTCCTTGCTCCCTCACTCTGCCAGTGAGATCATCTCAAACCCTGGAAGTGATCATGTAAGTCCTCTGCTCCAAAACCTTCAGTGGCTCCCCAGGGCTGAGGGAAAAAGTCAGGTCCTTAGCAGGACATCCAGATGGGGCATCGTTGACCCCTTTGTAGGTCCATCTCTTACCACCTATCTTCTTGGGCACACGCCCTCTTTCCGAGGCGCTCTTCAAAGTTGCAAATACTTTTGAGAAAAGTGAATAGAAGCCCCTTTTACTTCTGTGCGTCTCAAAGTGCCTCAGCACTTTGGGTGAAGCAGTACGGGCAAGGCTGAGGGGATGGGCATAAAGGAGACACAGAAGGACAAAGTGTCGGGGCGCCTGGGTGGCACAGCAGTTAAGCGTCTGCCTTTGGCTCAGGGCGTGATCCCGGCGTACTGATAGGAATTCATGAATTTCCAAAAATGCGGAAGTCCCCATCAGTGTTCTCAAACAGGACAATGAGTTATATCATGCTGCCCACGTGAGACTCAAAGTCCATGATTTTGAGGAAAGATGTCAGGTTGCAAAACACTAAAACCTCTGTGGAAGTATGACTGCAAAAGTCTTAGAGACACAACGAGAAGAAGCTCGTGTGTGGCCTGCTGACAGGCCCCTTGGACCACACAAGCACATCTTGAGTCTTGACCAAGAATCGATTGATGAAGGACCCAGATCCAGTAACTTCCACAGAACTAAGATGACATTTCTTTTTCTTTTCAGTCTGATGGAATTTTTGAAAGTCCAGAGAGGAATAAAAATAGTCTTAAAAAAACTCTAGGAGCTTGACAAAATAAATAAAGCAGTGATCCAAGGAAGGAGGGGGCAGGAGGATCCAGATTTTGTGGGACCTAAAGCTTATACAATTTGTACGTCCCAGGGAACCTGGATGGTTCTGTTGGAAGAGCATGAAACTCTTGGTCTCAGGTCTTGAGTCTGAGCCCCATGTGGGGTGTAGACATTACTTTAAAAAAAAAAGTTTAAAAAAATACATAAAATACAATTTGTGTGTCCCTATGTAAGAAGAAGAATGCTAAGTAAGGTATGAAAGTAAGCATGTATCTAGACAAAAGAAGGGGCCCTGGAAGAGGGTGAACAGGTCAGGAGGCCTGAAGCTTAAACAACATTAGCTTCACAATAAAACATCATTTTTGTGTGTTTTGTCTGTTCTTTAAGATATTTGAAGGGGGCACCTGGGTCGCTCAGTCGGTTAAGCAGGGTCCTGGGATTGATTCCCGCATCAGGCTCCCTACTCAATGGGGAATCTGCTTCTCCCTCTCTCTCTGCTCCCTCTGCTCCCCTGCTCGGTGTTCCCTCTCTCAAATAAATAAATAAATCTTAAACAAAAAAAAGATATTTGAAGTCCTCCTGAGAATCAGCCATGCCAAAACTTCAATTGCAGTTTAAAATTGTAAGGATATTTAAGTTTGTAAACAATGTTTAAATACTCCAAAGATTGAGTTCAAATTTTATTAGCTGTAAGACTTGAATAGATTGAGCATGAAATAGTTGTGGGTATTCTGCCACATATAAAAGCCTCTCGGATATTGAAATAATTCGATAGGGGGCACCTGCTGGCTCTGTCAGTAGAGCATGTGACTCTTGACCTCAGGGTTGCGAGTTCGAGCCCCACATGGGGTGTAGAGATTACCTAAATAAATAAAAATTTTTAAAAAATGAGGAGATAATTCATACTAAGCATTCAGCAGAGGTAATACTTGTACCTGACATGTGGTATGTGCTTAATCATACATCGGAGAAATACAAATAACAACCACAATGAGCTACCACCTCACACCTGTCAGAATGGCTAAAATTAAAAACCCAGGAAACAACAGATGTTGGCGAGGATGTGGAGAAAGCAAAACCCTCTTACACTGTTGGTGGGAATGCAAGCTGGTGCAGCCACTCTGGAAAACAGTATGGAGGGTCCTCAAAAAGTTAAAAATAGAGCTACCCTACAACCCAGCAATTGTACTGCTAGGTATTCACCCCAAAGACACAATCAGAGTGATTCAAAGGGGCACCTGCACCCCAGTGTTTATAGCAGCAATGTCCACAATAGCCAAACTATGGAAAGAGCCCAGCTGTCCATCAACAGATGAGTGGATAAAGATGTGGTATAGGGACGTCTGGGTGGCTCAGTCGGTTAAGTGTCTGCCTTTGGCTCAGGTCATGGTCCCAGGGTCCTGGGATCGAGTCCCACATCGGGCTCCTTGATCAGCAGGGAGCCAGCTTCTCCCTCTGCCCTCTGCTTCTTCTGCTTGTGCTCGCTCTCTCATTCGTGCGAGTGCTCCCTTTCTGACAAATAAATGAAATCTTAAAAAAAAAAAAGATGTGGTATATATATATATATATATATATATATATATATATATATACACACACACAATGGAATATTATTCAGACATCAAAAAGAATGAAATCTTGCCATTTGCAATGACATGGATGGAACTAGAAGGTATTATGCTAAGTGAAATAAGTCGGTCAGAGAAAAAAAATGTATGATTTTACTCCTATGTGGAATTTAAGAAACAAAACAGATGAACGTAGGGGAAGGGAAGGAAGAATAAAATAAGATGAAAACAGAGAGGGAGACAAATTATATGAGACTCTTAACTATAGGAAACAGACTGAGAGTTATTGGAGGGGACATAGGTGGGGGGATGGCGTCACTGGGTGATGGGCATTAAGGAGGGCACTTGATGGAATGAGTACTGGGTGTTGTACACAACTGACAAATCACTAGATTCTATCTCTGAAACTAATAATACACTATATGTTAATCAAATTTAATTTAAATTAAAAAAATTTTTTAAATAAATAAAAGCTGATTAGCCCCTCCCAAAATAACTAAACACCAGGGCAGGGCTTTTTTTTTTTTAACTTGCGGTCAAAAAAACGTAATAGAATATTTACCATTTTAAACATTTTTGAATGTACAGTTCAGAGTCATTAATAGCATTCATGTTGTGGTACAACCCTCACCACCATCCATCTGCAGAACTCTTTCATCTTCCCAAGCTGAGACTCTGAACCCATTAAACAGTAATTCCCAATTTCTCCTTCCCCCAGCTCCTGGAAACCACTATTCCACGGTCTCTATGTATTAGACTATTCTAGGTCCCTCATTTAAGTGGAGTTGTACAATGTCTGTCCTTTTGTGACTGGCTTATTTCACATAGCATAATGTGTTCAAAGTTCATCTGGATTTTAGCAGGTGTCAGAATTTCCTTCCTTTTTAAGGCTGAATAATATTCCATTGTATATCCATACCACATTTGGTTTATCCACTTGTCTGTCAATGGATACACGGGTTGCTTCCATCTTTTGGCCATTGTGAATGATGCTGCTATGAATATGGGTGCACAAGTATCTTTTCGAGTCTCTTTCAGTTCTTTGGGGTCTCTTTCTGGGTATATACCCCAGAAATGGAACTGCTGGATCATATGGTAATTTTATTTTTCAGTTTTTGAGGAACTGCCATACTGTTTTCCAAAGTGGCTGCACCATTTGACATCCCCACTAACAGTGCACAAGAATTTCAATTTCTCCACATCCTCGTCAGCACTTGGAGTTTTCTATTTTTTAAATAATAGCCATCCAAATGGATGTGACACCAGCTTTTATTTATTTTTTATTTTTAAAAAGATTTTATTTATTTATTTGAGGTGGGTTGGAGAAGGAGAAGGAGAGAGAGAATCCCAAGCAGACTCCCCACCAAGCCCAACTCGGGGCTTGATGCCAGGCTCAATCTCACAATCCCGAAATCATAACCTGAGCCAAAATCGAGAGTCAGATGCTTAACTGACTGAGCCCCCCAGGCGCCCCAACACCAAGTTGTTTTTAAAGGGTGATTTCTCCTCAGTCTTGTTATGGATTTCTCTAGTAACCTGGAGAGGGAAACGGAAGAATTCATCTTGACAAAAGTAAACTTTAAGAGATGAAATCATTAACACGAACACAAACATACGCAAAAGGGACACCTTGGTAGCTCCATCGGTTAAGTGTCTCCCTTTGGCGCAGGTCATGATACCAGGGTCCTAGGATCAAGCCCCGCATCAGGCTCCTTCCTCAGCAGGAAGCCTGCTTTTCCCTCTGTTCTTCCGCTCTCCCTGCTTGTGCTCTCTCTTTCTCTCTGACAAATAAATAAATAAAATCTTCCAAAAAATTTAAAGGAGAGAGAGTATGACCACCGGGCTATGAAAAAAAAAAAAGGCGAAACAAAACAAAAAACCACACACACAAAAGGCAAATGCCCACTATTTTAGTGCTGATTGAGAACTCTGCTCAACATATTGGATCATGGAGCTCTTGAAAAGATGTTGAAAAAAATCTTATTTTGATGTTTTGCATTGTGCAGTATTTTAATTAGGACATTTTCATTTCATTTATGTTCTTTTGTGCTTTTTCTCTTTTACTCTTTGAAAACTTTTTATTATTATTAAAACCTCAAACAAACATATACATAGGGCTACCAGCACTCCCACCCTGGATACCAGGTAGGTTCAGCCTTGGCAGGCCTAGATAAGAAAATTGTTACACATCCTCGTCAACTCCCGGGGGGTCTTTAGCAGGGAACAGAGGAAACCCTGACTCTGAAGGTGTGATCACAAGTAGAAGATCTCCCTAGGAGCTGATGCAAACACGGTGATACAAATCCCTATGGAAAAGAGAGGTCAATGTGGGTTGCAGCTTCTTACCACCTCTCTTTTGGTCACACCCTTTATATCTGCCATACCATCATTTATTTTTTTATTTATTAAAGATTTTATTTATTTATTTATTTGACACAGAGAGAGAGAACACCAGCAGGCAGAGAGGCAGGCAGAGGGAAAAGGGAGAAGCAGGCTCCCCACTGAGCAGAGAGCCCCACATGGGGCTTGATCCCAGGACCCTGAGATCATGACCTGAGGTGAAGGCACTTAACCCACTGAGCACCCCATTTCCCTTATTTTTAAATGTATGATCTCCTCAGCTGAATTTATAACTAGTTGAACCCCAAATGAACCCAATTGCCCCAAGTGAAAATCCACATCTTTAATTTCCCAGAATACTCTTAATTTCAAACATTTCCTCCTATATATCATAAATACGCTCTTGTTAGACTCTGTAAATTTTAATCACCTTATGCTTAATATAACAATGTCCTCATGGTATGCTTCAGGTTTCTGTCCTTGGCTGTATCTTATTAATTCATCAGTGATGATCTGGAGGCTTACAGAATTTACATAGGGAAGAGGTGGCAGACAGGCAAGGTCTGACTCACATACCTTTTCTCTGGCCCACATGGTGTTTTTAAAATTTTAAATTTACTTAAAAACACTTAAAATCCAGAAATTTTTACACAAAATCAAAATTTCTGGCGTCTGCTAAAAATATATAGATGACAATATCGGACCCATATTCGTTGTCAGTTGCTATTTACCATCATATTTGTGTGGTGGTTTTTCTCACTGTGGAGAAAAAAGTAAAAACAAAACAAAACAAAAAAACCCCTCTATTATCCAGCCCACTACATTTACAATTTTCCTGCCTGACCCCAGTTGTCAACTTGAGTTTGTGCCCCAGTTCCGGGATGTTCAAGAAGGTACAGTAACTACACTGGTTGATGAAATCAGACTTCCTGGGCTTGAATACAGACCTCCACACTTAGCCTCTCTTTGCTTGGGCTGCCTCCTTTGTAAAACCGAGACAGCAACGGTATTCACCGACCTCACAGGATTGAGTTACTAAATGTATTTATGACAGTGCCTGCAGTTTTAGAAAAATAAAATGGCTCGGGAACCCAGGATCTACATCTATCTTATTTACTGTTGGATCCCAGTGGCCAGCACAGAACTTGGAGCAAAAGAGGCAGCAATTAATATTTTTTATCAAAATAAGTGAGGTGTGAGGGAGCCTAACAATCTAACGATATTTAGAGGAAGATGCTGACAGATGTGTTCTCTCTACAGGCGGGACAGAACAATGTTATAGTGAAGAACAGTTTGAACAACTGAGGATGCGGAATCGGGGATGCACAACCGTATTAGACTGGGCAGAGGAGGTGGACAGGGGCGGAGTGCCATCCTCAAGACTTTTTGAAAGTATGTCTTGGGTAAGAGGATGTGTGCTCCTTACAGCCTCGCTGGGGAAAATCAGGACGAGGGAATGCGGATAGAAGAAGAGAACCTGGCTTGTTTTGGAAAGGAACTATTAATCTTAAACGACGTGCCGTGAAGACAGCATGGTGAGGCCCCGGGTGCGCAAGCGCCGCACGATGGCGAGGCGAAGTCGCCGCAGCAAGAATTCTGCTGTAGCTGTGTACATTAAGGCGTCGTCTAATTGCTGAGACTTTGGCGGGAACAGGAGGACGCCAAACAAAGGAAGTGATGTAAGGTGTCGCTCACTGACGGGGGTGGGATTATACAGCCTGAGAGTCGGAAGCATCATTTTGATTGGTTATTTTCTTGAGACCCGGCCCTATCAACCGCTCGCCGCTCTTTGCTTCCGCTTGCGCGGCTTGTTTTGCCCTTAGTAAAAATGGCCGCAGAGGCTTCCGACCCTATCGGAAGCAGAGTGCGCGTTTTCCAAAAGCACGGCCCGAGAAGACAGGAAAAAGCGTAGAGTTCGTGAGCATTGATTGGCTGAAGCAGGAAGCGTTCTGGACGCTGATTGGCTCCGTCCTTCGCGCTAAGGAGTTTGTGGCACCAGAGCAAAGTAGATTTAGCACTGCGGCCGCACCGGGGTTCTTAGGAGTTACACGAACCCACCAGTCGGGCGTCTCCTGGCCCTCTCTTCTGAGGGAGTAGGGACAAAGATGTGGTTTGGTAAGGATGAGAGTCGAAAGGAGGATTTAGCAAGAGGGCGGGGGTCGGAGAAGC